>NW_005434473.1:0-17809 GCF_000315625.1 Guillardia theta CCMP2712
ATCTGACTCAGATGAGAGTGAATCTGATTGAGGTGAGAGCGCGATTGAGTTGTGTGTTTGATTGATTGTGGCTTTAAACCAGATTATGACTGATGCTATAGATGGCTGGCTGGCATTGCCAGGGAGTCTGAATTTGAAAGTATCTGTGCTGCTGCGCCACGGAAGTCTCTTTTCTTGACATAGTTGTTAGTGAATATAACATAGTTGTTAGTGAATATAATCCGTATATGATCCAAACAAGAATCAATAGCGCAAAGGGGCTGGCTGCCCACACAATGATTCTAATTGCAACATCACTCAACGCCAGTACACTATGAATTCAGTTGTAATTGCCATTGATTTAAGCCATGGAAGATCATTGTTGTTGCCGCTTCAACACTTTATTTTATATACGAGACAAGTCTGAAGCAAGGTGGAAAGAGTGCGGTGTGTAGAAAGATGAAACACAAGGCAGATTGAAAGAAATTTTATTGTCAAAACCTTTTAGGGATCCTCTTTAGAAGGCTAGCAATCAACCTGTCCTTGTTGTGGATTTCTGCAGCGTGTTCCTGTTGCATGCTCTGGATTCGAGCTTCGTAGTGAAGCTTCATCTGTTTTTCCTTGTCGAATGTTGAATGTTGAAACATCCTTCGTATCCAGGCTTGATATTCATCAACTTTTGTGTTGTGATGCAATTTTTTTGGGTTGAGTTTGATACGAAAAGATTTCAACAAGTTGCGACAGAGCATATCATGATCAGCTTTGATGGAAGAGTCCAAAAAGAATGGAACGAGCTTTTTGATCGTAAAGCGGTCAAGCAACGAGAAGAGTTGAATCAAATACAATCGCCATTGAACTGTCTGACAGTTGGTGTAACGAATGGCACGATTTCGGCCCTTGGAATGCTTAGAAGTGTAATACATATTACATTGCCAATGTGAAAAGATATGACTTTTTGCGTAATCAAGTCCCAGGAAAGGTTTGTATTCGACAAGAGCATATATCACGGAAGGGTCCAAGAAATTTGGAATGAGTTTGTTGATAGTAAAGCGGTCAAGCATGCAGAAGAGTTGGATCAGATACAATTGCCAGTCAACAGTTGGTTTGTGGATGGCATTATGAGCGTGACGTATAATAGCAGATTGAGCATTGTGGAAATACACAGGAGGTTTGTACAAAGCAACAGTATTGCATGCGTTGGAAAGAGATACTTTACGCTTCTTTGACGAGGATGGGTGGGAGTCGTTGCTGCGTTTGGGCATGGCGGCGTGGCTTTTCGGGGTCCGGTGGCGCCGGCGGTGAGTTAAGTAGATGTGTGTGGGGGGCTAAGTACCCCCTGTTGGGAGGGTGGAGTTTATAATATGAGTTATTTGAGTACCCCCTTGAGGATAGTGAGTATGGATACTACAGGTTTGCTGCCGACAAGTGCAGCGTCTGCCCGGAGGGGACCCAATGCCCCGAGTCGTGTGTGGCTTGATGTTCTTCTCGTGGCGCAACATTTGAGATTTTAATTTTTCGAACTTTGTGTGACTTAGCCAGTTAGTGCTAGTGCTAGTGTTAGAGTTAGTTATTACCGTGTTGTTGGTGAATCCATAACCTGGTATACAGAGGCAATCCATGACGGAGGTACCTGGGGTTTGACCTGGAATCAACGAGTTGTTAAAGCATCGGGTACAAACGGTGCTGTTTTGAGGGGAATAAGTTTGTGATGGGCATGGCGAGCACTGTCTGTTTTGAGGAGAGTTGCCGTCAGCACAAGGCACGGTTTCAAACGTAGAAGCAGGGCATATAGAGCAGTCGGAGCAAATCCTATTGGCAGCACCGTCGCCATCCTGCTGACAACCCCTCGTCTCGTACTGATGCATGCTGCAGTTTGTACAGAAGATGCAGACACGGTTTTTGCTATTGAAGCACCTGCTGAACTCATATTGGTTGGGCGTACAGCGCTCACAGTCTAGCTTGCTGTTGTTTCCAGGGCAGTAGTGCTCATCGGGACATGTAGTGCAAACAAAGCTCTCATCTGAACCATCCCAGAAATACTCAATGTTGCATTGGCAGGCTGTACGGGCAGTTTTGTTGGTACCGCTGGGGATGGCTGAGTTATTAGGACATGGTGTACAAGAGGTGCTGTCTGGTGCTGAGTATGAATCGCCTGGGCAGGCTATGCATGTGAAAGCAGTGTCGGATCCACTCTTGTAATAGCCAGCATTGCATTGGCAGGCTGTACGGGCAGTTTTGTTGGTACCGCTGGGGATGGCTGAGTTATCAGGACATGGTGTACAAGAGGTGCTGTCTGGTGCTGAGTATGAATCGCCTGGGCAGGCTATGCATGTGAAAGCAATGTCGGATCCACTCTTGTAATAGCCAGCATTGCATTGGCAGGCTGTACGGGCAGTTTTGTTGGTACCGCTGGGGATGGCTGAGTTATCAGGACATGGTGTACATGACATGTTGTTGTTCAGTGCTGAGTATGAATCACCTGCGCATGGAGAGCAGATACGGTTTTGTGCACCATTTTCATTTGCTCTACATGCGGTGGTAACGTAGTATCCCGGGTAGCAGTCTGTACATTTAAGGCACACGGTAGCAGTTTTCCCATTCGCTAATTCTACTACACTTTGATGATAATCCGTTATACACGTACACCAGCTACAGTATAAGCCTGGGTAAAATTCATAACCATGAATAGGGGCGTTAGAATTTGCGGGGCAACTTCCATAACCATAAGTAGAACACCACCCATCCGACGCATAACATGAATACACTAACCCGCTGCACAATATGAATATTAGATGAAAATCATGCATGTTGTTTAATGGCATGTTAAAACATATTTATATCAGTTATTTTTTAAATATTTCTTCCCCGGGTGGGGGATACGGCATACTAGGGTGGGGAGGATGCTGGTACCTGAGGGCTCGTACCTCACTGCAGGGGGGTGCTCGCTGTGTGAGCCGGGGTTCTACTGCACCGGGAGGGTGAAGAGTGCATACCCGGAGCGATCCAACTCCACCTCAGGGGCTTCCTCATTGATGCAGTGTCAGTGTGACTATGGATACTACAGGTTTGCTGCCGACAAGTGCAGCGTCTGCCCGGAGGGGACCCAATGCCCCGAGTCGTGTGTGGCTTGATGTTCTTCTCGTGGCGCAACATTTGAGATTTTAATTTTTCGAACTTTGTGTGACTTAGCCAGTTAGTGCTAGTGCTAGTGTTAGAGTTAGTTATTACCGTGTTGTTGGTGAATCCATAACCTGGTATACAGAGGCAATCCATGACGGAGGTACCTGGGGTTTGACCTGGAATCAACGAGTTGTTAGGTTTTTTGTTGGTCATAAAGATTTGGAATGTATTTAAAAGCACTGTGATCCAACAGCGCGAAGAACACGTTCAAGCATGAGCGATTTGATCCCCTCGAGCCTCTACCGCCGAGCTGAGAACAACCCACCCCGGCCAGGTTACCCCGTTTATGCCAACGAATATATAGCAACTTTGCGGCGTGCCCTGATCGAGCGACCGAATAAACACATCTACCACCAAGCTGAGAACAGCCCACCCCAACCAGGTTACTCCGCTTATCCCAACCCATACATAGAAGAATTGCGGCGTGCCCTGATCGAGGGACCGGAGAAACCTATACTCAGCATGATGCAAGATTCAGATTACCTTTATTCTCTGTATTTGATATCTGCGATGATGTGGGGCAGTCTAGCAACGTTCTTGGTCACGGCAATCAATCAGATCAAGCTTTTGATCTACCACATGACTTGTGAAGAGATTGATGTGGATCAACTTGATTATATCCTTCATACGACCGTTGAGATTTTTCAATATGTCAACAATTTGGAGGATCAGTCGAAGTTCTACCCACGGGATATCCAGAACATGATAAAGAAAGACATCGTGCCAATTGGTAAAGAGTTGTCAAAAGTGATGTCTCGTGTCAAGGACAGAAGAAAAATTTTGGTCAGCATGGATTCATTGAGAAGAGTATCTTGCATCAACTAAACAACATGGAGCGGCGTCTTGTACAGATCAAAGATGAATTGACGGCCAGGTATGTCATCAGTCTATTTTCTTCATGCCTTTTCATCGTGTTAAATTTGACCCTGTGCATTTTATTCGCAGGCGACAGGCTGCGTTGGTGTTTGTACATCCAGGGAGCGGACCGATGTCGTATGGCATTCCCTCGATTGCATCCGTAAAGGCCCGATGCATTTATGATAGCTGGGAAAATCCGCTTGGGTTACGGCAGGTGGTCACTTCAAAACATTTCGCTTCGAAAGATAATGAGTATAACCTATAAACGACAAACTGAAATAGACATCGAAATCTAAAACAAAATTGAAGTCTACAGGCTATGGTATGTACCCCCATTGGGAGCATACCCACCAAGAGCGAACAAATGAATGTTTCTCTTGATGACCCCCAATAGTCAATGACTATTGAGGGCGATGATACAGAGGTCTTTGCAGGAATTCAGGTCTTCCAGGAAGTGTCCTGAAACACAGTAGAATATTCATTGCTGCATTGACATCCCGGGATACAAATGGAGACTTGAAGCATCTGGTGGAAGAACACCATTTCAATCCTCGAACAATTTTTTTCCGTGTATTATGTTTCCCTTTTTTTCGCATGGAATGTCGACGGGTAAAGTCATGCAATCTTTCTCCACAACAATTGCATTTTGCTGTTGTGAAGTATTCATCAATCTCAACAAACTTTTTGAATCGTTTTTTGCATTTTTCTTTGATCCACTTTACGGGTGCCATTTTTTCTCCTCTCCCTGTTGAATTGAATGACCCATCACCATACGCAAGCATTGGTTCTTCCTGATCCTTTGTTTGAAGAGTATTCAGAAAACGATCAACGACTCTGTTTTTGTGAATGAAGTTGTCCATTCTGAGTAGAGCCTCTCTTCGTTTGCAATGATGTTGAAAACATTGTTTTCTGACATCCAAGACAACCTTGATGTTCTGTTCAAAGACCTTTGAATTACATGTTTTCAAAGAAGCATTACTCAATCTATTATTGATTTCCTTTATCTCTGTATTCCATTTTCTTGACCTCCGCTCATTCCTCTTCATGTGAGATTCCTGATAGTATTGGTTTCGACTGAAGCGGAATTGTTTACCTGTCCCATCTTCAATCCCACAAATCAAGACAGTTCGTCCAGGATCAATAGCAATCACTCTGTTGCTTGTGTTTTCAACATGTCGCGCTTTCTTTTTCTCGCGTTGTTCTTGTTTTTTCTGGATCACTTCTTTTTCGAAATGAAAACAAAGAGAAACCCCGTCTGTTTGGACTCGTTTCAATGTTTTTCCATTTTTCGCATATCGGTCATATCTGAATACATCCTTCATTTGAAAAAAGTCTTCATCCATTTCAACGACTGTCAATCTAAGTCCTTTCGACATGGCCGATAATATCTTGGCATCAATAGTGATGAAATGACTCTTGATCGTACAAATAGGGGCTAAGGAATATGTCTTGGTTTCATTTTGTTCAAGGAAGGACAATATCATATGCTGATATCGAAGCAATTCCAATTGATGGTTTTCATACCACCAAGTATGTGCCTTGAGATGCTTCTGATTCAACAGAACAAATTGTCCTCTTTGTAACCCCAAAACATTTCTCTGATCTTGTACAAATCGGGATACATCTTCCTGCATCAGATACCTTAGTGGTGGAAATGCCCAACCATTGATAACGCATCGGAGGTTGTGTTGAAACTCCTTCAATTCTGTCACCTTCATTTTTGGTATTTTGAGCTCTTTTATTTGTGTCTCAGTCCATTCCTCGATATATCTGATTTGCCTCGAATTGATGGTGTATGCCAGGTATGTCTTGAGATTCGTGATGTATTGTTGTATGGCATACAGTATTGCTTGCCCGTCTCCTTTGATGCGATTGATTTGATATTCATCATAAGTTGAATGTTTTTCCTCCCAGAACGAACGTAACATGTCACGATAGTTCTGTTGCTGTTGTATCTTGTCTTCTTTACCTTTTTTCGGCTCTCTGAGCTTGTATTCTTTTCTCGTTTCAGTTCCAAGAAGGAAACACTTGTAGAAGAATGACTGATCATTCAATTCTGGAGTATACTTTCGTTCAAGGCACCAAAGCAAAAAATGGTTGAAAATGAGACTACCACGATGCATGATTTGACTGATATGCTTGACCCATTCGTCGATGACAGGGAACAATCTCTGGTGTATTTGGAGTCAGAGCAGGTGATCTTGACGCGTTTGATCAAGTCGAGAACGTTTGGGTTGAAGCACGCGGTGTTTCCACGGTGCATGTTTGTGAACGGGCAGTGGTATGACGGGGGTGTGGTGAACAACTTCAAGGGCAAGAGGGCGGAGTGTGAGGGTAGCGGGGGTGTTCTGCCGCTGATGATTCAGAACAACTGGATTGTTGGGATCGAGAACAAGGTGAGGCGTGCGAAGCGCTGGGGCCATTGGTTTGTGAGGAACGAGAGTACGGGGAGCTGTGGTAGCGAGGCGGGGCTGAGGCAACTGTTGGATAGGATGGTGGAGTCTGTGAGGAACGGTGTTCCGGAACTAATCGCAGGGTCTCAGTCTGTCTAAGTCCTCCTCAGCCTTCCGCCTCAGCCCCTTCCCGCCTCAGTCGCGATTTCTCTGATAAAACGTTTCTGTCAAGCAATATAAAAGATATCCCTATGAGAACGAGATGTGTGTGTGCAGTTTGATCAAGAACAGATCTTTGAGTTATTTGTGAGGTCATGCGCTTGTCCTTCATGCAATGAACGGTGTCTCTGAAGGATTGGGCTAGTCTTGACATGGCAGGGTTTTTCGATGCGGCTAATCGAAAGCAACGAAACATTTGAAACAATGTTTGTGTGTAATTTCATTTGAGTCCATAAACTTTTGAAACTTGCTTGAAATGAAAATAAGTTGAAAACGATGTCTTGCAAGTTCAAATTTAACCACTCAATTAAATTTCAAATATTGGTTTTGAAATAAAATGTGAAGGTAGATTTGCCTTCTTTGCTGACGTGGGGTCAAGGGGGTAGTATACAGACAAACAGGGGGTACTAGTCGGGGTATAAGATTTGCCTTCTTGGCTGACTTGGGATCAAGGGGGTAGAATACAGACAAACAGGGGGTACTAGTCGGGGTATAGGATTTGCCTTCTTGGCTGACTTGGGATCAAGGGGGTAGAATACAGACAAACAGGGGGTACTAGTCGGGGTATAGGATTTGCCTTCTTGGCTGACTTGGGATCAAGGGGGTAGAATACAGACAAACAGGGGGTACTAGTCGGGGTATAGGATTTGCCTTCTTGGCTGACTTGGGATCAAGGGGGTAGTATACAGACAAACAGGGGGTACTAGTCGGGGTATAAGATTTGCCTTCTTGGCTGACGTGGGATCAAGGGGGTAGTATACAGACAAACAGGGGGTACTAGTCGGGTATAAGATTTGCCTTCTTGGCTGACGTGGGATCAAGGGGGTAGTATATAGGTCAGAGAGGGTGGGGTCAGAAGATCTAAAAATAATAAATAATAATGACAGTTGTACCATCTACAATCTATTTTTAAAAAAAGAATTTTATTATTGTACTCTAATGATATTTTTTAAACTACCAAACATGACATTATTATCTTTTAGATTTCTCAGCAAGGAGTGTTAAAAGAATCAAGAGCCATACGTGAAGTGTCAAACCTGCAAGATGTTGTTTTGCAAGCATGCACGAGTGTTTCTGTCTGTGCTCTTCTTGGTCCTTTTTCCTGGAGAAAAGAGGAAACGGGACGAGGTGGATGATGATGATGATGACGAGCATTCCGATGCGAGTGTGAGCCAGTCAGAGAGTGAGGGATGTGACTCTTCGGATGACTTTGATGATCCTGATGACATTGAGAGTGACGAGAAGTGGTTCTCTGGAGAGAGGAAGAGAGTTGACAGCAAGGTACTGCCTGATAGTGACGAGGAGCCTGAATGGAAGTCTAAGGATAAGGCTGCGGAGAAGGCTGAGAAGTGGGCTGTTTGTCACATGGATATGAACTTTAGTCGAAAGCTGATGATCAAGGGATACAAAATCAAGTTCGATGACCATGATGCCTGTTATTCATCCGTTGAGAAGGATTTGCGAAGTCTTGTTGCTGATATTCCAAAAGAGACGAAGGAGAGGATTGAGGGTTCGATGACTCCGAGAATGAAAGAGACGTGGAGTTTCTTGCCTCTTGTCTGCTTGAGTTATTTTTGGGACTGGCAAAAGGAATCTGTGAAGAGTCATGTACCTGTGGACAATCTTTGTATGAAGAGTTTGTTTCGTGCTATCTTCTTCAATTCTGAATGTGGATTCGGGAAATTTCTGATTCATTTCAACTTCCTTCCGTATCTGTTGAGTTTTCACCAGCGATGCATGGTCAATTCCGGTCTTTCTGATAGTGTCGTTTTCGATGATATGGTTCGTTTTTCGTATCGTTTGGCCGATGACGGGTATGAGTTTTTGCAAGGAAGCAGGTACCTGTGTTCATTCTTGTACGTTGAAAGGTGCTTCAATTATATCTTCAATTACAAGAAGCCTTCAATCAGCTATGATTCGTGTGTTAATTCATCGGAAGTCGATAAAGAGGTTTCATCAATGTTGTATCTTCCGACTGTAAAGGATCTTATGAATCGTGTCCGGCGGTCTGTTGTTGCTGCCAGATTTGACCAGTACTGTGGCTTGATTCTTCTTTTGCTTTCCATGCCTGGAATGTTCGAAGTTTTCCGTGAGGACTCCAATCAATTGACTTCATTTAAGCGATTTCTGAAAACTTATCTGATTGAAGGACGAAATGTTGGAGAGGATGAAGCGGTGAAGAGAGTTGACGAGATCGTTGATGACATTCTGAACAGGAGATACTCTGATCATGACTTTATCTCAGTTGCTCAAGGTCTTGTTGAACACTTGTTTATCAGACCTTTCACGCGCGGAGTGCTCTTCAAGTTGTCTTCTGCTCGCCAGTCTCGTCTCGAGGGCTTCTTGATGCAATCTGGTCCTTAGTTTTAGTGATTTTATCACCGTGTTATGGTAAAGATATTTTAATTTCTGGATGTCACTGGTATGCCTCACGATCACCCTAGGGTTGCTCAGATAAGTTTCAAAGTTTAAGCGAGGTTCTTGTGGCTCAAGTGCCATTCTGTAAAGACATAGAAACCATGTGGCAGGGGCATTGCGAATTACGATCCAGCTACCCAAAGGGTTAATACATTTTATTTTCTTTGTTTTAGAATAAAACGTTTGTGAAGAATAAAACTTCTCTCCAGAATTTAATAAGGGAACCTTCCTTGGAAGGTGACCAATCCACCAAATGACGAGTTGCGTGCTGTCATTGCTATCACCGCCACCACTGCTGTTGATGTGCCTTCTTCTTGGAACAAGCGCTTGGCATCAGGAAACCCAGTTGAGATTCAACGAGCCGTCTACAACCGAATCGCATAAAGTCTTTACAATGCAGAATGCGACCGCACTCGAATATCGCAAAAGGGTTGTCCGCACCCACTCCCTTGACTTTGTGTGTCCTCCGGGGCCACGCCGACTGCGAGGAGCTGGGGCGCTATGCCGTCTCGCAGAGGGAGGATCTAACTTCGAACATGAATCGGATTTGACTGTCCTAGCAAAAAGTTTCAGGGCCGTCGTCACCTCCCGTGGGTTAGAATCCCATGTGCAACCATGCATCAGAGACGAGGACTGTGGCGAGGGGATGAGGTGCAGGTTCTCGAGGTACGGGGGTTATTGCGCGCTCAATGTCACAGACACATGGGTGTTTGTAGACTGAAATGTTTACAACCCATTAGGTCAATCTAGTGATTAAATCCCTTGGACACAAAATAAAGGATAGTCACAAATACAAAAACATCTAGTCGTTTTCAAAGATTTATGCATCACAAAACACCTGACTGCAATATGTAAAACTATGACAAAACCAAGCGCATCCAATGACCTTGTCGCAGAAAGTATCCTTGTGGCGATGTTCGTGGTATATTCTTTGGTCATACTGTGAGTTTATTCGTTCGTAATTCGCCGGTGCCATGGTGATAGGGACAGGGTGATACTGGGGGTTATATTGATGAGGGGTTGATAGTGATGTATACATTTGCATTTTGTCGGGATTCTAACAAGGTTGCTTTTATATTGAAAGGGTTTCCAAATTTTGGTAGCTAAGAGAGCCGTAGCGTACCAGGGCCAGGGTCGGACCCTTGGTGTTTTTACTTAGTGGGTCACATATGAAAATCGCCATGTGCAGGACAGAGAGGCCAGAGAGGATATAGCGATGCCATTGTCTCCCTGGGAGATGCCTTGGGATCCCTTAGCTCTGAGGGCCAGGGTCGGACCCTTGGTGTTTTTACTTAGTGGGTCACATATGAAAATCGCCATGTGCAGGACAGAGAGGCCAGAGAGGATATAGCGATGCCATTGTCTCCCTGGGAGATGCCTTGGGATCCCCTAGCTCTGAGGGCCAGGGTCGGACCCTTGGTGTTTTTACTTAGTGGGTCACATATGAAAATCGCCATGTGCAGGACAGAGAGGCCAGAGAGGATATAGCGATGCCATTGTCCCCCTGGGAGATGCCTTGGGATCCCCTAGCTCTGAGGGCCAGGGTCGGACCCTTGGTGTTTTTACTTAGTGGGTCACATATGAAAATCGCCATGTGCAGGACAGAGAGGCCAGAGAGGATATAGCGATGCCATTGTCCCCCTGGGAGATGCCTTGGGATCCCCTAGCTCTGAGGGCCAGGGTCGGACCCTTGGTGTTTTTACTTAGTGGGTCACATATGAAAATCGCCATGTGCAGGACAGAGAGGCCAGAGAGGATATAGCGATGCCATTGTCCCTCCGAGGCTCCGGGAGATGCCTTGGGATCCCCTAGCTCTGAGGGCCAGGGTCGGACCCTTGGTGTTTTTACTTAGTGGGTCACATATGAAAACCGCCATTCAACAAGGGTTCCTCCTCACAGTCAAATTGAAGGGGTGGTAACAAAAGAGATATGAAAGTAGGGGTAGTTTTTAGGTGAAAGGGTCGGACCCTTGGTGTTTTTACTTAGTGGGTCACATATGAAATCGGCCTTGTGCAGGAGAGGGTGCAAAAAAAAAAATTTGTATATATATGTAACGAAAACGTGAGGTAAGTGACTTTGAATCGATTTAAATCAGTTTTGAATTGGTTTAAATTGATAAGAATAACAATATCATTTAGCTGATTTCTGTGTTACTTTTGGGTAAATTTTTCTGGTGTTTTGTGAGAGATTGATAATGAGAGATTTGACTTAGAAGAAAAAAATGAGGTATGGAAAATCTCGGAAATTGAGCAGTAGAAAACAGCAGAATATGGTTGATTTTGATGTAGAAAATTGAAAAAGACAATCTTAAAAAAATTGAATTTATTAAAAATGCTTGTTAATCTATGCCTTGTCAATCTATGCCTCCTCTGTTCATTGGGGTTTTGTAGAAGTGATGATGCGGATTTTATTGAAATTGTCATGAATCATTAGTGTCAATGTTTGGATTACGTTGTATTTATTGAACTGTGTAAATATATTGGTATTTATCAATAGGCAAGGTTGCCAAAGGGTGGTAACGTCTGTATTTTGATTTGGATACTGCTGTTTGGATTTGATTTAGTTGGTGATGTTGTTGGAGATCGCGTTGCGAGGTGCATATCAACATGAAAGAAGAAAGGAATATGAACAAAGCCATAACGAAGATACCACCGATTGAAACTAGTGTTAGTTCGCTTTGTGTATATGGATTTGAAGAGCGTTTATCTGTGAAAGGATCGAATAGTAACCATACTATGATTCCAATGAGTGCCGTCAGAGTGATTGGGAATATTATTTGTAATCTTGACAATGATATCTTGTTGAAAGAATATAGAGATACTATCAAAGGCAGAGCGAGGAAGTATATTGCTATGATAACATTGGATAGGAACCAATGTAATAGAAATGGTACATTGAGTTTGTCTTGTGAATCTTGTCTTCTTTTATTTATGTGGTTGATAGGGGCTGGTTTGTAGTACCATGTGATGAGAGCTGTTAACCAAAATAGATAGAAAAGTATGTATAGTGGTATAGGATTTCTTTTTGATATTTTGATATTATTTGGCTTCTGTTCGTTCTGGTCGTCTTCAGATGGCATGTTATCATTATCGTCTTCAGATGGCATATGATGAATATATTTTATGATGTGGGATGATTTATATGCATTTGAATGGGTTTTTAAGAGTATGAATCGGAGAATTCTTTTTTTGACGAGTGTTTTGCGGGTGGTGTGTGGATTTGTTTGTTGTTTAGGTAGTGTGTATCGGGATTGATGTATGCCTTGTTGGGTTTATTAGTTTTTATGATGTAAATTACAAATTTTGTCTTGGTTTTTTGTAATGGCGTTTTTGAGATTAAGAATGAGCTGTTTGCCGTCACTGTGGATGAAGACGGGTTCGATTCTCTTTCTCTTCATTACATGATTTGGGTTGGGATATTTTGGGAATATTATTTATATATATCTTTATATTATTGGTGTGTATTTGGTACCCCTCCGAATTTGGATTATTACTAGGGGTAGTGGGAAGTTGGGGATATTTTGGGAATATTATTTATGTAGATCTTTATATTATTGGTGTGTATTTGGTACCCCTCCTCAGTTGGATTATTACTAGGGGTAGTGGGAAGTTCCTGGTCACAAACCTGTTTAAATTAGGCGAGGTGGTGGCTGGATGGAGTTCTGAGAGCTAAAGGGATGAACGAAAGGCGTCTGAGAGATGTTGTTGCGGGAGCTGTGATGGAATCGTTACGGAGTGATAAGGGTCTTTCTGTGGAGAGTATTTTGAATTGTGACTGGGATCAAGTGGAAGAGTGTATTGGGAATCTGCAAGGATTAAGTTTCCGGGAGTCTGGTGACTTTGAGATGTTTTTGGGGAAGAAGGATGAGTTACTTGGGCATCTGAAGGTTAGTTTGTTTGAAAATTATGGAATTTTAGAATTGACGAGTTGAATGATTGACAGTATTTCGCGCTGGAGGATGCTTTTGATGTTGAGCTGGATGAGGAGCTTGAGAATCATCTGAGACCTTTTATGGGCTGTGCGTATTTGGTTGCTACGAAGCAGTTGAATGTTTTTGAGAAGGCTTTTGCGAATGTGAACAATGTGGAAGTTGCATATGATCTGGTTGAATTTTTGATGTAATATGCTTATATGGTTTGGTGATGTATTGTGTAGTTATATTTGTTACAGTGCTGGAAGGATTGTGTTTTGGAATGCAATCATACTTTCCAAGACGTGAGACTGGAGAGTACTTATCAGTATGGAGAGAGAGCGATGTTGGATGATTATTATCATAAGAATCTTTTCTGTTTTACGCTTATGCAGGTGATGATTGATTTGTTTATTTCTTGTGATGCTTGAAGGTTGTTGATGATTGCTCTCTATAGGATAAGGTTTATTGCATTGTTTCCGATGCTCTGTCTCCTTTCATTGTATCAAGGTCTTTGTACAAGGGTTATGATGAACAGGGGTATGAGTACAGTGTTTTGATGAAGCCACCGTCGGATGAGCTGAGAGAAGGAGCGAAGTCGTTGCTGGAGCAGTCTGGAAGGGGCGAGGAGTTTGAAGCTTCAAAGGGGCGTTTTACTGAGTTGTTCAAGAAAGCATACAGAGAGGCGCAGGATCGTGTTGAGGAGGCGAAAGTGTGTATCTGTGAGCGCATATCGATGCTGGATCATCCACGTGAGGAGTTGATTACTAGATTTGAATGCGATATCACGTTCCAGTTGGACCTTGGTTTCCTCTGCCATTGAGTGGTTTGGAGACTGTGATTGACAGGGTAAACACGGGTGAATATGGAGGAGATGCGTGTCCGATGGATGAGGATGAGGATGAGGATGAGGATGAGGATGAGGATGAGGATGAGGATGCAAGGCAAGGGATGAATGATTTGGTGTCTGAGAGCGAGTGGGACTCTGACTCAGATGAGAGTGAAATCTGATTGAGGTGAGAGCGCGATTGAGTTGTGTGTTTGATTGATTGTGGCTTTAAACCAGATTATGACTGATGCTATAGATGGCTGGCTGGCATTGCCAGGGAGTCTGAATTTGAAAGTATCTGTGCTGCTGCGCCACGGAAGTCTCTTTTCTTGACATAGTTGTTAGTGAATATAACATAGTTGTTAGTGAATATAATCCGTATATGATCCAAACAAGAATCAATAGCGCAAAGGGGCTGGCTGCCCACACAATGATTCTAATTGCAACATCACTCAACGCCAGTACACTATGAATTCAGTTGTAATTGCCATTGATTTAAGCCATGGAAGATCATTGTTGTTGCCGCTTCAACACTTTATTTTATATACGAGACAAGTCTGAAGCAAGGTGGAAAGAGTGCGGTGTGTAGAAAGATGAAACACAAGGCAGATTGAAAGAAATTTTATTGTCAAAACCTTTTAGGGATCCTCTTTAGAAGGCTAGCAATCAACCTGTCCTTGTTGTGGATTTCTGCAGCGTGTTCCTGTTGCATGCTCTGGATTCGAGCTTCGTAGTGAAGCTTCATCTGTTTTTCCTTGTCGAATGTTGAATGTTGAAACATCCTTCGTATCCAGGCTTGATATTCATCAACTTTTGTGTTGTGATGCAATTTTTTTGGGTTGAGTTTGATACGAAAAGATTTCAACAAGTTGCGACAGAGCATATCATGATCAGCTTTGATGGAAGAGTCCAAAAAGAATGGAACGAGCTTTTTGATCGTAAAGCGGTCAAGCAACGAGAAGAGTTGAATCAAATACAATCGCCATTGAACTGTCTGACAGTTGGTGTAACGAATGGCACGATTTCGGCCCTTGGAATGCTTAGAAGTGTAATACATATTACATTGCCAATGTGAAAAGATATGACTTTTTGCGTAATCAAGTCCCAGGAAAGGTTTGTATTCGACAAGAGCATATATCACGGAAGGGTCCAAGAAATTTGGAATGAGTTTGTTGATAGTAAAGCGGTCAAGCATGCAGAAGAGTTGGATCAGATACAATTGCCAGTCAACAGTTGGTTTGTGGATGGCATTATGAGCGTGACGTATAATAGCAGATTGAGCATTGTGGAAATACACAGGAGGTTTGTACAAAGCAACAGTATTGCATGCGTTGGAAAGAGATACTTTACGCTTCTTTGACGAGGATGGGTGGGAGTCGTTGCTGCGTTTGGGCATGGCGGCGTGGCTTTTCGGGGTCCGGTGGCGCCGGCGGTGAGTTAAGTAGATGTGTGTGGGGGGCTAAGTACCCCCTGTTGGGAGGGTGGAGTTTATAATATGAGTTATTTGAGTACCCCCTTGAGGATAGTGAGTACCCCCCGGCTGGAGGGTTGAGTACCCCTGGAATCAGCCTGATGTGTTTTTTATAATATGAGTTATTGATATGTGTTGGGTACGCTAAGTACCCCCTGTTGGGAGGGTTGAGTACCCCCCGGCTGAAGGGTTGAGTACCCCCGACTGGAGGGTTGAGCTGTAAAGCTCTGCAGCTGGGTTGAGGGCCGTCTGTTGAGTACCCCCTTGAGGATAGCGAGTACCCCCTGTTTAGAGGGTTGAGTACCCCTGGAATCAGCCTGACGTGTTTTTATAATATGAGTTATTGATAGGTCTTGGGTACCCCCTTGAGTATAGCGAGTACCCCCTGTTTAGAGGGTTGAGTACCCCTTATCGGCGGTATTAGCTGTAAAGCTCTGCAGCTGGGTTGAGGGGTGGTGTCTTGAGTACCCCCTTGAGTATAGCGAGTACCCCCTGTTAAGAGGGTTGAGTACCCCCTATCAGTATTAGCTGTAAAGCTCTGCAGCTGGGTTGAGGGGTGGTGTCTTGAGTACCCCCTTGAGTATAGCGAGTACCCCCTGTTAAGAGGGTTGAGTACCCCCTATCAGTATTAGCTGTAAAGCTCTGCAGCTGGGTTGAGGGGTGGTGTCTTGAGTACCCCCTTGAGGATAGTGAGTACCCCCGGCTGGAGGGTTGAGTACCCCCTATCAGTATTAGCTGTAAAGCTCTGCAGCTGGGTTGAGGGGCGTGTCTTGAGTACCCCCTTGAGTATAGCGAATACCCCCTGTTTAGAGGGCTGAGTACCCCTGGAATCAGCCTGACGTGTTTTTATAATATGAGTTATTGATAGGTCTTGGGTACCCCCTTGAGTATAGCGAGTACCCCCTGTTTAGAGGGCTGAGTACCCCTGGAATCAGCCTGACGTGTTTTTATAATATGAGTTATTGATAGGTTTTGGGTACCCCCTTGAGTATAGCGAGTACCCCCTGTTTAGAGGGTTGAGTACCCCTGGAATCAGCCTGACGTGTTTTTTATAATATGAGTTATTGATAGGTCTTGGGTACCCCCTTGAGTATAGCGAGTACCCCCTGTTTAGAGGGTTGAGTACCCCTGGAATCAGCCTGATGTGCTTTTATAATACGAGTTATTGATAGGTATTGAGTACCCCCTGTTTAGAGGGTTGAGTACCCTTATCAGTATCAACTGTGAACCTCTTCAGCTAGGCTAAGGGTTGAAGGTCTAGAGCTAATTCCGATCGCGCCATGCAGAATAGCGATACAGAAGCCTCTGTGGAAGATCAATACTTCTCCCTCTCACAGAAGTTCATCACACTCGAGCACCAATACAATGTCCTCAAAGGCAACTACGACACTCTCAAGCATACCAATACAACTTTTAAGAGCGAAATCAAGTCTCTTAGGCAAGACCTGCAAAAGAAACATGATCGAATCATTGATATGAGGCAGCGTATTTATGACCTGCATGATGATCTCGACGATGTGAACAGAAGGCTCGATGATGCAGTCACAAGACTTAACGAGCGTGATTCTTCCTTTGACTACACCAAAGGCTTCTTCTACCTCACCCTTGGCCTCGATGCAACAAAGAGTTATACACCAAGCGAGATCACCAAGGCATACAAGAGGGTCTACATGTTCAAACACTCAGACAAAGCCAGAGCCGACATCTGCAGCGACGAGTCTCGAACAATCCTCGAGGCAAAGGATTACCTCATTGAAGGAAGTTGCGACCTGGAGCTCAACGATCCTCAGACTGAGTACCAAAACCTATTCAAGCTCAGACAGGAAGAGTACTTCAACACATTGTCGCGTATATTCTCGGTTGAAAGGGAAAGGAACAGACTTCAAGAGGAACTCGATGTCGTCAAACAGCAGCTCAAGGACGCACAGGCTTCCGCTCGACTCCATTCCATTGGGTTCTCAACTGGATTTTATTCCGTCTCGGCGGGGTCTTTTTCTACCTGGATTTTTCTGAATGAATAGGTTTTGGATTTCAAAGCGAAAATTTTCCTTGAAATGTTTTACTTCTGTCAAACCACGCCATTTCAAATTGTGGGATCCTGCCAGCACCGTGCCATTTCTGGAATTTTTAAACGTTGTACAGAATGTACCAATGTTGTACACGGTGTCAGTTTGGGAGACTCACGTTCAAGCAGATCGCGCCCTGTGGGCACCATGTTGTGAGATGCATACATCAATGTGATGACAAGAACATCTTTTGATGCCAAATTTGACCAGATTTGAATGTATCATGTGGGAAAACGACTGCATTTCCTTTAAGCAGAGTGTTTTGAGGATGATCATCGGATGCATATCATGTTGCAATAAGAATTTTGTGGAAAGGAAATATTTGAATCTCAGTTCGTTGAGTTGCGTGTAAATGCAAATATGCTTTGAAGCATCGCTGAGCATAGTTGTAACAGTGCATTGACTTGTAATAGTGTAAGGTATGCATTCAAATTTGCATGCTCACGCTATCCTATAATTGTGGAGTTTCCTTGTCATACTTGCACT
>NW_005434473.1:18402-37573 GCF_000315625.1 Guillardia theta CCMP2712
GGAGGTGCCCGCCTGTCCCGCTGTGTCTGTCGCGGTTTTGGCTTTGTTTTTTCTTTGCATGTTTCTCCTCCACCACCAGCGTTGGCCTCCCTTCCCCCTTTCGCTCTCAGGGAGCTTGATAAGGTGAGGGCCTAGCTGAGATTCCGTTCGAATGGTAGCATCCCCAGGCTTCCCGCCACCATATCACCCTCATCCTCATCCTCACCCTCACCCTCATCCTCATCCTCATCCTCATCCTCATCCTCATCCTCATCCTCATCCTCATCCTCATGATACAACAACAACAACAATACCAACAACAACAATACCAACAACAATAATTTTACTTCAGCGTCGAGCTTGCATTCTTCGATGACATTTCTGATCTTATCTCTGTACTGACCCGTTTACCCATAGTTGTGCTTCCACTCAGCGTCCATGCTCTTGATGTGCATGCGCAAGCTGCAGTGCTCAGACCATACAGTCAGACCAGCGCACTTACTTACACAATGAGTGTACCAGTAGATCTCCATGACCGCCATGTTGTCATGTACAGACAAACAAACAAACCAACAGTACGGACAAACGAACAAACAAACAGTACGGACGAACGAACAAACAAACAGCACGGACAAACGAACAAACAAACAGTACGGACAAACGAACAAACAAACAGTACGGACAAACGAACAAACAAACAGCACGGACAAACAAACAAACAAACGAACAGTACGGACAAACAAACAAACGAACAGTACGGACAAACAAACAAACGAACAGTACGGACAAACAAACAAACGAACAGCACGGACAAACAAACAAACGAACAGTACGGACAAACAAACGAACGAACAGCACGGACAAACAAACAAACGAACAGTACGGACAAACAAACAAACCTTCCCTTCAAATTTCAAAGTGTTAGCAAATTTTTTGGATGTGTGAAATCAGATTGGTTACATGTTATAATCAGACGCAATGGGTCGGGCACGCATGTCGCGCCAACGATGATTGTTTCCTGGGGTTGCAACACGCATAAGCCCACAATCAGCTGCGTTGAGAGGCATCGAGACTAGAAGAAATGGAGATAATATGTCCTCCAATGAAAACATTGACTTTCAAGATGTGCCACCTTCCAGTTTACATAAACCCCTGTTCTTGAAGATTCAAAGTTCCTTCCTATCTCAACTTCAGAGTTCGATTGAAGTTCGATGGACAAATAGCACCCTGGGCTTACGGGTTCTTTTAACTCCTGGTTGTTGAATCCGCTATCATGAAGATCACGATGATCTATGCCAGGTTGTTCACAGGTGCGTTTCCGCTTGGCAACAAATAGCAACGCTTAGCAGATGTGATTGTTTACACATCCTCATTGTCATCCCTATTGTGATCAGTAGAGTTTCAATTGTCTTTGGTGAAAATTCAAACCTTGTTGCCAACATGATTCATTTAGGATCCTGACACCTCTGTTTCGATTTGCATGCAACATCATTCTATTTGTTTGCATCTCCTTCTTTTGAAAAGTGTATCTCAGAGTGTTATACGGTCTACTGTGACATCCTCCCGAAGTTCCTCCTGTCCATTGCGTGCTTTGTGTTCTGTGAGCCGCTACTACCAGGACAGTGCTGCTTCAGAGCTGTTGTATACAAGGGACCACAGTAATCACCATCATGGTGAAGCATCTTTTATTTGTTGGCAAATAAACAATCTTCAGAAACTGTTATTACGCAGATTCAAGTTTGCATGACTGATACAGCCTTTGCCTACTCTATATATCGCTTGATCCCTGGTATCACAGCCTAGATGTCAAACATGCAATACTATCTCGGAGTGTGCAAGACACTTTCCTGAAATTGCATGGTTGGAGCAATTGCGAGAAAGGATTTGCAGAGAGAATAAGCATTTGCACGGGTTGTCATGAAAGATGCTTCATCAACATCATCGGCAATGCCGCAGTAACACGATGATACGATTCACTGCCGTGATTATCAGCGTAGAAAGGAATCTCATATCGACACGTCTGAAGCAAGCATCTGATACAAACGATTATCTTCTTAAAACTCTGAATATCGCCAACCATATCATGTACCTGCCATTGTCCAATCAGCACATCTACAGTGTTCCCGATGCAACTCACTGGCCATGTAGGTTTGTGCCACGAAGGATACCGTAGACCATGAGACAGAGAGAAACACAAGGTAGACACTGTTTCGTATGATGTTTTTGCTTACCATCACAGTTTCAAAATACATGCTGAGATCGGCTGTTGCTATGCCATCTTCTGTCCATTCTGAAATTACACTTGAACATTTTGAATGAATCGTCATTGTGCAAGAATTTGAATTTTTTGCTCAGCTTTGACATCATCTTCGGCCTAAGCTAAGTGATCTAAGTGGTCTTAGTGCAATTTGAGGCAGCGTGGTAATGATAGAGATGTTGCATTGGCTTTATGTTGAGGAAGAGATGTTGAGTTCAAATCTCTTGCTACTTCTTGAATTTCACAGAAGAGACCAAGTCATCACAAATAGACAAGTAACCGTATCTTCGTTTCCTGCATATCAATGCATGGTTAGATTCGAAGTCTCACATTGTTCATTATCGTCCTTACGCGCGTCAATGGGACAATCTCACCATCTCTTGTTCGCCGAGGGAGGGGGGGGCTGGAGTGGAGACAAATGGGGGGACCCCCTACCCATCATTTTCCCATTTGAAATTCAGAGACTGGGGGGTGGAGGGTGAACCTTGGTCAAATTCGAACCGTAAAACTCGCAACGCTCGAGAGTGTGACCCACCCTACGCGAAAAGGAGGTTTGGAGTGGAAATAATGGGGTCAAAGGCGTGGCGATTCAAACCCACATCGCGGCCACCCCCCTCGAGTATAAGACTCTAGCTCAGGTGGGTGCTGTTTGACCACGCGTTCGAATCCTAACGGCAATCGAAGAGATTGCTTTTCAGCGTCAATTCCACTACCAGAATGCCCAAGACTTTTATGATTCTCGCCCACTCCTGAAATCAGACTACCTACCCTGACTTCATCTCTTCTGAGACATACGGGTGGTGTAGAGCTGAGTCGAGGGAGCTCTGCCGGCCCACGGGAAATGCTGACATTGACAGTACAAACTTAGTACGGAGGGGAAAAGGGGATCCTGATACAAAAATCCTTGAACCCGGTAAAACTCAATTATACCTCGGTACAAACAGGCTAGCCTGGTACAAACAAATCCAGTCGAGAACCCAATGGAATGAATCAGACACTCAGACCATTTCAATCCTGAAAAACGAGATTGAAAATCTGAAAAAACATAACTGTGATCTCCTTCTCCAAAACAGAGACCTATCCCTCCAATCTGCACAAATCAAGTTGTTGCAGAGGCAAAAAGATGAGTTACACAAGGTCGCTGAAGAAGCGAAAGCAAATACTCAAAAGCTTCAAACCCAACTGGATGAAAAGGTTCAGCGTACACTTCAAGCAATCGACCTCCTTGCACACGGTAAACTTCCTTCCTCTCAAAACGAACACACGAAGGCAAAAAGGGATGATGGAAAGCAGCAAGACAATACATCTTCGACTCCTCGAACCTCTTCACGATCAAGGAAATCCAACACAAAATATGACTCAGGTAAAATAGCATGTCTGTTTAAAACTAAGTATGAGCAGGCTATGATTTCTCGTCCGACTTCTCGGACAAAGATGACGACGAATGGCGTAGTTCACAAAAGAAAACTTCAAAGAAGAGACGACATTAAACTCGTGATCTTTAAGGCAAGTGTATTAAATAAAACCTTAGCCTCACCTCACCTCAATATGAAGATTCCTCAATCAATCAGTCCTCTGTCTCTTGGATCCACAGACTGCCGTTCTGCCCATTGCAAGACTCTAGCTCACGTGATCTTTAAGGCAAGTGTATTAAATAAAACCTTAGCCTCACCTCACCTCACTATCAAGATTCCTCAATCAATCAGTCCTCTGTCTCTTGGATCCACAGACTGCCGTTCTGCCCATTGCAAGACTCTAGCTCACGTGATCTTTAAGGCAAGTGTATTAAATAAAACCTTAGCCTCACCTCACCTCACTATCAAGATTCCCTCAATCAATCAGTCCTCTGTCTCTTGTATCCACAGACTGCCTTCTGCCCATTGCAAGACTCTAGCTCACCAATCGCAATGCAAAGCATATCCGCGTGATCAGCGTGCTCAGGGCATGTGTTCTTGACATCCAAGGCGATGCTGCGCGCAAATGGGGTAAAAAGCATAACAAGCTCAATGTAGAACTGTTGCTGCTTGCACGTAAAACTGTTCCAAAGCAGCACAGTTTGTCTAATCAGATTCGCCAGCTCTATGCGGTGAGACATCCTGGTCTTCTTCGTTTTGTAGAGGCTTTCTTGGATTTCACGGAGGACTGCCCTCGCGGTCCTGATATAAAACACAAAGTTTTCTACCTGCTCGGGAAATTTTGTGACACATTCCATCTTCTTGTTGACCTCAAACTTTTCTTTTGGCAAATAACTAAGATTGACAAGGGCGACTGCGTCGTCAATATACCCGGCTCTGGAAGTGATGTGTGAGACTGCCCTCTGCAGGTCGGGTTGAAGAACGTAGAGGAGATACCAGTGGTGAAGCTTCTGGTCATCCTTAAAGCAATTCCACACGGTCCTGATGGTGTAGCAGCTCTTGCTCAGCGCAGTGCAATCAGGCCCGACGATGCCGTCGTATTTCTCCTCGTCAAACTCATTGAGCTCTTTAAGGAAAGTGCTAATGGCGTTGTTGAAGTGGCCGTTGGTGTTCATGGTTGTTGTTACTGTGTCTATTTCGGTCTATTAGTCTCCAGCTGGGTTGAGGCTTCAGGGTTGACTGAAATAGGGTAGTACCCGGTGGGTACTAATGAAAATATGGTACAGACAGGGGGTACTGGGGGTACTGACTTTACAGGTGGAGTGGGAGTACCCGGTGGTTACTAATGAAAATATGGGACAGACAGGGGGTACTGGGGGTACTGACATTACAGGTGGAGTGGGAGTACCCGGTGGTTACTAATGAAAATATGGGACAGACAGGGGGTACTGGGGGTACATAAACCTGACATTACAGGTGGAGTGAGAGTACCTGGTGGTTACTAATGAAAATATGGGACAGACAGGGGGTACTGGGGGTACATAAACCTGACATTACAGGTGGAGTGAGAGTACCTGGTGGTTACTAATGAAAATATGGGACAGACAGGGGGTACTGGGGGTACATAAACCTGACATTACAGGTGGAGTGAGAGTACCCGGTGGTTACTAATGAAAATATGGGACAGACAGGGGGTACTGGGGGTACATAAACCTGACATTACAGGTGGAGTGGGAGTACCCGGTGGTTACTAATGAAAATATGGGACAGACAGGGGGTACTGGGGGTACATAAACCTGACATTACAGGTGGAGTGAGAGTACCCGGTGGTTACTAATGAAAATATGGGACAGACAGGGGGTACTGGGGGTACATAAACCTGACATTACAGGTGGAGTGGGAGTACCCGGTGGTTACTAATGAAAATATGGGACAGACAGGGGGTACTGGGGGTACATAAACCTGACATTACAGGTAGAGTGAGAGTACCCGGTGGTTACTATAGTAATCTCTGCTACCCGTGTTCGCATAACCACCCCCTCTTTGGAAGTCTAAGTACCCCTCATATTAGCTAATGAGTCGATGACGTGTTTTATAATATGAGTTATAAATAGGTACCCCTATTACAGTACCCCCCATATCAACTCTAGTACCCCCCATATCAACATACTACAGTACCCCTATCGACCACCCCCAACTCTACCCACGAACATCACAAAATGGCAGTGAGCGCAAAATTCAAACAGTCTCTCTATGCTTTGACCTATGTTGTTGATCGTCAACAGATCGATGAAGATATCAACTTTTCTACAAAAAACCAATGGACCCGTATTTCCTTCGAAGAGAATTGCCAGAGCATCCTTGACCAGTGGAACAAACTTCCTCAAGATAAACGCGCTCAGCACTGGTCTCTCCTTCGTGTTCAGAAATACGACTTTCAAAGGGTCAAGCTATGGCTCAAACAAAGCAAAATCCCATCTCCAGCATGCATCAAGATACTCAACATCATTGGTCATTCCGACAGCAAGCCCATGCACTTCCAACTCGACAGGTTTGCCACTAAAGTATTTGCCAATATCCAGTCCGCCATCCCTTCCAAGCCAAACAACGTCAAAACACTCCTCTGCTCTTTGGCAATCATCAAAAACGCCACAGCACGCTATCGCGGCTGCTTATACAACAAAAAACGCCTCTCCCGAACTCAATGGAAGCAGTTTGTTGACGCAATCGACATCACCTATCAATGGGCGACACAACTTCGACAAGTTAATCACTCAATGACCAACAAGTTTCTCAAGATCCTTCTTCTTTCCCCTCGTCATCACATGCGAAAGATCCGAAACAACTACAAATATATGTGTCCGTGGCATACCACTGTTTCTGATGAGTTGCTTGAAAAGTGTAATTTTCTATATTCACAGTTCGAATAAAACTCATGCAACCATACTCTCAATAAACTTGATTTCAACTTGAACTTTTTAATCTCAAACATCTGTAACAAAGCCGAAGCCTCCCGATCGAAGGATTCGCTACCTTAATATTGACATAATGTTTAAGACTATTCAAAACATTTAAATATACGTCAATTGATCGGTCTTGTCTAATCTCATTCATAAGGAAATGCGTTATGCTCATTACATGCGACTTGAATTCATCTTTCAAATTTGGATCTACCATCATATCATTGAATTGTTGAATTGTTTCCTCTTGCTTTCTTCTTTCCCTTCTCGTAGCTTCCTCCCATTGCTCATGCTTTCTGGCTTCATTTTCATCCCTCTGCAATTTATCAAGCCTTTCTTGCAGGTCAGCAAATATTCTGAGTTGATCTCTTAGCTTGTTCGCAAGAAACTTCAACTCGTCTGTTGTTCCGATCTCTTTTATTCGATTAGCATTCTCATAAATTCCTTGGAAATCAATGCCATTTTTTGAAAATTCGCCAAAAGACATATGTAGATTTGAAAATAAATTAATCAATTTTCTCAGCAAATTTACCATAGTCCGAATCACAGATTGCAGGTCATGGCCGCGCGAGGTTTTCTTTTTCTCATACACTGATGCAAGAAATAGAAATGTTTCTTCCACGAGTTGTTGCATCTCAATGGAAGGATTATTTTCACGCCTAAACTCTCTGTAGATGTCGTTGAGGTTTGATTCAAGTGGAGGCAACTCGAGATTCATTTCTATAGTTCAATCAACCTTCTCTTTAAATATATACAGTTAATTTGTTTAATGCGTATATTTCTTGCCCCCGGGGGGGGGGTGTTTTTGGTACCATGCTAGGGTGGGGGAGGATGCTGGCCTACATTTTGACCAGAAAAATACCGGTAATGGTTCAACTTCCGGTACCTTGGCAAAGTAGTTCAAGGGGGAGTATGAGGGTCCACATATCAAAAAAGTTACTAGATGACGATTTTAGGGGTGGGGGTACATACCCCTACCCATATTTTCCATTCAATGTCAGATAAAATGTGGGGTAGTATCTAATATACAGGGGTGGTGGTCAGACAAGTCGGTCAAACTCCAGGCTTAAGACTTTGTGAGGTGAGGGGGTTCAGGGTAGGGGTCATTTGTGGTAAAAATAGGGGTACTTTAAAGGAGGCCGAAGGGAGGCAACAATAAGTCAAGTTGTTCGGAAGGGGTAGGGTAGTGCAAGGGACAAGAGGGGGTAGGTGGAAGTGGGGTCATGACACAAGTTTCCCGCTGTCCGGTAACCGAAAATATTGAGCAGATATTCCGAATTATACTTGCCAAACTTGAATGTCTCTGATAAATATTGAATTGACCTTTCAAAAACTTGAAGGTTACACTGGAGAAGGATGAACCTGACGAGACCTCAAGCAAAGACTTTTGTTTTGTCTTTTTACAGTGTTTTTTCCTCTCGAAGTTGATCAGAAATGCAGTTGTCACTACTGAAACGCAGGAGCAGTCTTGGATGCTGCTGCTGCTGCTGCTGCTGATGATGATGATGATGATGATGATGATGACGACGACGACGACGACGACGACGAGGATGAGGGTGAAAGAAGAGAGATGGAGAGAGCATGTGTTGAGATGATGAAGTCGGGGGCTTCTGCAATGAGAGATTTGGTTCACTCAGTTGAACGATCGTTCGGCCCAAATGTGAAGCATCACTTTAAGTCCATTCAGCGTTGAATTCGATGTGAAAGATACGAATTCCATCTGATATAGCTGGTCAAGCATTCAGATTTACACTGCAAGGTGGTTGACCACACGGTATGTGATAGAGAGAATTTTATTGCTTCCCTGTCAGACGATTTTATTGCTTCCCAAGTTCCCTGTCAGACCATGCCTCCTCCTCCTCTGCTGTCCTTTTCAACCTCTACCTGATCATTCTCGTTTCTCCTCTCCTCCTATTTGTCTCCTCCTCCTCCCCCTCCCCACCTTTCCCTTCCTTAACCTACCAACGTCGGGCTACAAAAAAGTTTGTGGTTGTACTCTAAGACGGTCAGCCACCATCCGCGGTTACGGCGAACCCATGGGCCGGATGGCGGTAGCGTTGCTGGCGATGGGGCTCGTGTTACTACCGGCAGGGGGCGGGGCGGCGGCGGACGGAGGCGGCAAGATGGGAGGAGGAGAGGAGGGAGGAGGAGGAGTTGCTCGAGGAGGAGAGTTCGTGCAGACCGTGGACGACCTGGTCTTCAATCACTTCCTCCTGCACTCGCTGCAGAGCCGCGGTTGGTGGTGGGGGGATCATCAGCAGCGGCGGAAGGGAAAGGAGAGGAGGCGCAAGGGGAGAGAAGCAAGCTGTAAGAACAGCTCGAAGGTGAGGGGATGAGAGCATGCGAAGGTGGCTGATGGCTGACTTTGCTCATGTTGAGTGCACGGGAAACTCCACCCAGGCAGAGATCGAGTTGCTATGGCGGAGTCGGTACAGGCTGGGGAGACGGATCGAGGATGGTTCGATGGAGGGTGTCCAGATACGAGCTGCTGAGGACGCGGACGCTGCGGATGCTGTTCGATTCGTGCACTTCTACGAGAGTGAGGCAGAGCGGGACGAGGTAAGAGGAGGGAGGGAGGGAGGGAGAGAGGGAGGGAGGGCTAAGAACGAGCATGATCTCCTCCCAGGTCCTGAACTTCGTCAACGAGTTCAACGTCTACGTGCCTGAGCATGCCATGGGCATCATCGAAGTGTTTGAAAGTCCGCATAGCATGATCTGTGCTTCCTCCCTGTCCTGACACCAGCTTGCTCCTGGTACCCCCAGCCGCAGTCAACGAGCTCTCGTATGAGCATGGAAGCTACGTATGCGTCCTCGAAGGAGGACAGCCTCTCTCCGAGCTGTTGGATCAGGATCAGGTCAGTCATGCAGACAGCTGCGAACCTGGAAAACATCGAGAATTCTTAAGTGGCGGTCCTTGCGGTACAGGAAGAAGTGTTCACCGTCAAACGGGCAGCGAGTCTCCTCAAGGAGGTAGAGACGAGGTCTGCTGTCCATGCTCCTCTTCCTCCTCTTCCTCTTCTTCCTCCTCTTCCTCCTCTTCCTCCTCTTCCTCCTGCCCCCCCCCCTTCCCTCTTCGACTGACGACGCTCAAGTCTGCTCACCCTCGCACGGCTCAACTATGAGGTTGGAAGCTTCTCATTCCAGACCATTTTCTTCGACAGCCAGCGGGTGTTGTTCAACCCTGTCTTGTGAGTGCAAGGGGTTTGAGAGCTTGCATGGCTCCCTCCTCTGATCAGCCGCTGCTTTCAGGAGCCTGCTTGCTAGACAGGCAGGAGGAGAAACCTTGTACGGAAGCATTGAAAGTCTTCCGCCACTCTGCAAACCTCACAAGTCTCGGAAGATCAGAGGAGCCGATCATGTCTGGGCATACAGAAACATCGTCTACATGATGGTTTGCTCGCTCCATACCTGGCCAGCTCCTCATGCTAGTTCAAGGTACCTCGTCCTGGAAACTTGCTCCAAGATTGCCCAGCAAGTCCAGACGATGTCCATCATCCGTAAGAACGCTCTTTGACTTTATCTTACACCTGATGACGGTCGGACAACAGTGCGACTTTGCAGACTTCAAGGTTGTATTTGTTACAGATCCAAGTTGTAGACCGGTCATAGCTCCAACTTTTTGCATTCTGGTCGGGAACTTCGCACTTTACTTTGGTGTTGTTTGGTGTTGACGGTGTGTTTCTAAGAAGCAAATAGTCCTCATCGTAACAGAATTAATCTCATCTCAATGTACAATGAAAAACATTTTCTAGTTTACTGCTTGTTTCTGTGATATATCTACTAAATCAAATGACCATCATTCCAGCTACATCTTTCTTGCCCGATCGAGCACTCTTCATCAATCGAAGGCAAGAGGTGTATATTACGTATGCTTTAAACAAACAGGAACCTGAGCACTGACCCACTGGCCTAAGCCTTGTCCAGAATTCTCTGATGATTGATGGAACTTGGAAACGGAGTAGAAGATTTCAAAATCAATCTTGCCTTGCTCTCTGACGGATACGATGAACATCTCAGTAGACTGAAATATTCTACATTGATTTTGACGTCAGTTGTCCATGATATCCGTTTGATGTCAGTTTGTCCATGATATCCTTTGTAACCAATGCTCTCACATTGGTTCAAGGGCGTCGGTTATGCGATCCTGATCAGTGCAACTACAACCTGCGACCGCAACTACATGCAAATACTCACATTCGTGCATGGCCTCACAGTTTCAATTGTTAGAAAAACGTTTGAGACTCCAAAACAAATTACTTCTCCCTCACTCATCTCGACATCAGCAGGATACATGAAGCCTCTAGCTTCTCCTCAGCATTTCGCCTACTCTAGTCCACAAAATCGTCTTGTGACCGCCCCTCTCCCACCTTCCATAACTGCATCAGTGACAAGGCTTTGTCAAGATCACTGACTCAAATTGCATTTGCTCGATCGTTGCTGAACACAATCTAAATAGTATGCTTCTGATTTCATGATCCTCTACAACACCGTAGTTTACCTCCTCTCCTCCTCCTCTTGGTCACAGCGTTCTACTCTCACCCCTCTCCTATTCCACCCGTCCGCAAACATTTCCCTTCTAGAACAAGAATAGTCCTGCATGAAACGACCATTGACCTCATGACATCACATGCTTCAGCCCTGCATTCTCCCATGCTCAACCACGACTACCTGGCATCACACCCTGCGAGCGTCGGAACAAACCCTTTTTTTTTCTTTTTTTTTCCGAAGTTCCTTTACACAGAATCTGAGACCGTTCACTGGCAACTTGGCAAGCCGCTGAGCCCGGCCCCCCGGGCCCCGGGCCCGCCGGCCGCCACTGGGCTTATGAGCTCATCGCGGCCATCCGACTCAAAAAACCGGGCCATTAGCCCAGTGCCGCGCGGCGGCGGCCGGGCCGGGCCGGGCGCTCCCAAGCCAAGTTACTACCGGGATCGGCCTCGTAGTACGGTCCGGCCACCGGCGCGGCCCCCGGATGGCGGACCCTTGAGCCTCGAACTTGAACTCAGCCTCGGAGCGCACTTAACAAGGAAATCGGTTAAATTAGTGCAAATTTCCTTAATTTTAAGAGGAAAGTCTTTAATTTCGCTCAGATCCAGGCACAGCAGAACCCTGTCGTACCCCCCACCCCTCTACGCCTCCTTCCCCCTACACCCCATACACAAGTACCCTACCCCCCTGGTGCGGCATGGAATTCAGAGAGCACTGGATGCTTTGAAGCTCCTGTGGGGGTACCTACTTTGCCATTAAAGAACGGGTCTTTTGATACTGAAAAATACCGGTGTTGATGCAAAGATACCCCCAAGTCCTGCTGTTTGTATCAGTACCCCCAAGACAAGACCCCACCCTACATTAGCAAGGCATTTGCCTTTACACCCCACTTGTACCACCCCGAGTACTTTCCACCCTGATTCCTTTTTAAGTACCCCTGCACATACAACACAAACTCTATTGTACCCCTCTTTTACCCTTGAACTACCCTATCCTTTACCATCAGAATCTTAGACTGATGACCTCCCACCCCACATGTAGAATCCACACACCCTGTTCTACCAACCTCCGAATACAAAGACCACCCACCTTTTGCATATTCTACCCACCCATGTTTCATTCAGTACCCTTATACAGTATATCTCATACCCACCCTTAAATCATGTACCCTACCCATGAGAGAATGTTATCTTGTACTACTACCCCTACAAAAATACCTTCACCCCCTGGTTTCCCACGGACCCCCTTGTTGTTCAAATTTGTTTGTTCTGGCACCCGACCCCATGCACTACGCCTTGTTTTGGACCCACCCCCATCTATCCTCCTATATTCACCCCTACCCACTTCAACGAATGTTCCCTGTAGTTCGATTTATGACCCCTCGTTTGAAGATGGAATAATACCACCGGTACCTCTTCTCAACCATCAGTACCCCATAAGTCTCCCGTAGAGTGTTAGTGCCCTTAAGTACCCCCTTTTTCTGACATCACCCCTCATATTCACACCATTTTTCCTACACCGGTCATGACAATTTTTTAAGAGAAAATCTTCTCCCTGGGAACATACCCCAAACAATGTCAAGGCTTTCTACCCTCACCCCCTGTTTTCAAGTGAAAGTACCCGGTACCATGTACCCTCACCTGGTGCGCAAATCAGTAAAAAATCCTTTACCCCCACCCCCTTATCTTCTACTTGAACATATGTACCGGTGGAGCACCTACCCTAGATCAGAACACCCCCTACCCCTCCATGACAGCTCTTGGAATACCCCTACCCCTGCTCTAAAGCCTTCTTGCAACCGCGAAGCCCTTCCCGCCCCCCGCCTTCGCTAAGGCTGGTTGTTCGTCCTCCTCCGCCGCTCCTCCTCCTCCCCCATCGTCATATCCTTGTCTCTTCTTCCTCCTTGATGTGTATTCTTCCATTGCTCAACTGAAATTCGTCTCGTGACTCTCCTTCTCCTCCACGCTCCCTCCCAACTCGCATTCCTCCTGCGCTATGCCTCCTTCACTTGCGACTCCCCATGCCATTCCCTTGAACCATCCCTCTTCCTTAAAGTCTCTTTCGGCATATTCGCTCGTCATTACTGTCATTGCTATATCGATATCCCTGTTCTATCCGATGTCAAATACCTCAATGCTTGCTCGGGCTTGAAGCCCGACAGTGAAAGTTTTGATTTTCGAAGTCTTGCCTTTCCTCGTTGTCTTCTAGTTGTGATCTCTGCATGCAGTGCCTGCTTACCTTAGTTTCTCTTGGCATTCACCATGCGATAACTGTCAACCTGCCTAATGATTGCACGCTGCCTTGGCAGCGCTGATTTATTGTTCTTGTTGTGTCAGAGTCTAAGTCAACGCAAAGTACTACACCTCCTTCTAGTTATGTGTGAAATACTTGTTATGCACCAGATCATTATGGCCGATCAAGTCTGATAGTGATTCGCAGGTTTCTTGGCTCTCTCCCTCTCTCTCGATTTTGGCTTCTTTACATTACTTCCTGACCAAACGGGCACCTCTTGAACGTACATTCGCAACCTTACAACGAGCATTCCCGGATTTGCAACATCTGCAAACTTCAAGAAAAGTGACAACTAGCAACATTCGTCAGAAACAGACTCATAACTAAGAACAACCAACTGAACTAACAAAACATGCCAATCAACGGATACATGAGTGCAGCCGAGGTCCTTATTGGTTGCCCTCCGCCCAAGAACGGACTTGCTCCCTGGGGCTTGAAGACGGCCCAGCCCAACACACCGCCGATTGTTCCACCCAAGACACAAGCCGTCCCAACACCCATCAGGACTCCTTCGATCAACATCAAACCAGCCGATCCTCCCGTTCAAAGCTCGGAGCTTGTGGCTTCTGCTGCTGGTGCCCTCCTCGGCCTTCAGAACGATCAGGTGAGAATGATGTGGAGAGGAGGCAGGAGGAGGGGGGTTATTGCTGGGATTCTGTTGATCTGATGCGATCTGAACAGTCCCGGATGTCTCACAAACAAGTCGAGCAACATCGCAGGCTCAAGGCCAAGCAGTTCTTCGACGAGTTGCGATGTTTGGTTCCCGCTGCGCGGGATCCCAAGAACGACAGAAACAAGTATGCCTTGATTGCGATGATGAGCTGTTGAATGGCTGACTTGCAAACAAGGGTGCTGCAGTTGGCTATCGAGTACCTCAAGGCTCTCAAGAGTGGTCAGGTAACTTGTTCAGTATCAATCAGACATCGGATAACGTCCACATCAGGGTGACTGGCATTCATCTCAATTTAGAGCCAACGAGCATGCTGCAAGAGATGATGGGAATGGCGAGTTGATGTTCGAGATGGACCCGGAAAACGACAAGGTCAAACCCGCCGATGCCGATGACAAGTCCAAGAGCTCCGAGCTTTCGGAAACGGACAAGCGATTGAGGTCAGTTGGTTGTTTTGGTCAAGGCTGATCTTTGTAGCTGACGTTTTTGTTTGGTTCAGCCACAATGAAGTGGAGCAGCGCAGAAGATTTCAGGCGAAGATCCTCTACGATGAACTTGTAATCCTTTCTCTTGGTTGCATCTTCACGTGCTAACATCGTGTGTTTAGCGTTCTCTCATTCCTAACTCGAGCAAGTACGACAAGAACACAGTCTTGTTCTACACCATCCAGACAATCAAGCAGCTCTCGGGAGTCTCCGAAGAATCCTTGGCCAAAATGGTGCAGGATCTCGGCAACTCGGAAACAGAGATCGATGAAGACCAGAAGCCTTCCGGCCTTGCTCACGACATGCATTCCGACAAGGTGTGCAAGTATCTTGTCGTCTCAGGAGCCTCGCTGAACTCTTTGCAGTCCTTGCCAGTGTCCGAGTCTCCGACAGACATTGCTTCGTTTGCAGAAACCCTGTGGGGGTCAGGGCAGCGAAGGGGCCAGAAGAGGAGCAACGCTGTCATCAAGGAGGAATCTGAGTCAGACTGCAACCTGGAAGAGCTGGAGAGGGGTAAGCCTCTGACTTCATCCTCATCCTGTTGAGCTCCAGACTGACCTTCCTCCCCGTGCAGGATCGGACTTGTCAACGGTAGCAAACCTCAACACTGAGAAGAAGAGGATAAGGAAACTGAGTGAAGACTCCACCTCATCTCTCAAGGGCTCGCTGCCGACTAGCCGCGTTGCCTCGTCGTCAGGCAAGACTGAGTCAGACGACGACGGGGACTGCTTGAACGCCCTGAGCCTCCTCTCAGAATGTGCCTTACAGGTAGAACTCTTCTATACCCTCATCTGCCTCCTCCTGACTTTCCTTGCTCAGGTGCAAGGGTCCGAGCCCAACACGCCTGTACAGGGACCGAGGGGGGGCAATTGGGGAGAGGGCTCTCTGCTGAGATCCCTGCCGACGCTGAGGCTCTCGGCATCTGAGAGCAAAGTGCTTGCTCGTTGAGTTTGCGTGGGGCTTTTGCTACGCATCTGCTACCTGAAGCTGAGGCTTCGTTGTACATTACCATCTGGATTATTCTTTTTAGCTACTTGATATCTCTCTCTTCAAGGCAAATCAATCTCTCTCTCATCACGGTTTCGGATTTCTTCCGACGGACGGCAAGTTCGCAATCGCTGGATTAATTCTTTTCTTTTTTCTTTTTTTCTTTTCTTTTGGGCTCTTCTTTGATTCGGGAACTTTCTTCTAACAACACAAAAAACACTAACAGCAACACACTGTGAACTAAAAATGTAGAAAATAGAAAATGTACTAAAAATGAAGGTTAAACTCAAGCAAATTCAGCCTGCGGCGGTGACCGTCCGTGTTACTGTCTTACTAGTTGTAAGTCCTCAGGTCAACTGTGACTCAGCGGCCAGTCTCGGCGGCCGCCGGCCGGGCCCGGTACCGTGCCTCACTGAGCCAGCCGGCCCCACCTCCCCCGCCCCCTGGGCGGCCGGGCCCCGCGGGCCCGGCTGGGTACTCACCGTACTGGTCGCTCCTTGGTCAGTGCGACCCGTTAAAAAGGAGGGCCTTTGACCATTTTGACTAGTGTTTTGACCGTCTAGCGATTTGACCTCGTGAAAATTACGAGAATGGTCAGGTGGGTCGGGTGCTCAGGGCTTGAAATAGGGGGTGGGGGTAGTCTTTAATGGCCAAAAGTGGGTGGGGGTACAAGGTTGATTGAGAATGGAGCGGCACCTGTTCGTTGTAGGGGTTATGCAGGAAGAATGGGGGTACTACAATCAGAGATATGATTGTATACCCCCAATTTTAATGAAATATTCAGGGAAAATCAGGGGTAATGGTATTTGATCATGGGTTCTAATTTTACATGGTCAACAAAATTAGGGGTAGGTGTAAGTACCCCACCCAGTCATTACGACCAGTTTCAAAGATCACCCCTTGTTTGTGCTACACCTAACAACGGGATCAGGTGTCCCAATGGGTGAGAAGGGGTGGGATGGAAATTTCGAGTTAGATTACTGGGGTGGTGAAGAGTACCGGGGGTACATAAAAATACTAGGGGTACTTGAAATGAAATTTCATTTTAGACGTGAAGATGGTGGGTATAAATGGGTCTTTACAGGGGTATATTCAAAATATTGGGGGGTGTGAACGACGGGGTTACTGGAAATGAGTGGTGGGGTATTGTCAACATGGGGTAGGGGTGATGGTAGGTGGGTAGGGTGTGGTGTTCTATGGAATCGGGGGAGTGGAGGCGTGTGGAATGGTGTTGGAGAGAATGGCGAACGGAGGGGAAGAGGAATGGAGGATGGAGAAGGGAAGGGAAGGGAAGGGAAGGGATCATGGTAGAAGATAGATAAGAGATAGGATGAGAAACTGATGGCAGCAATGTCCACTGAGCGGACGAACTGAAATATCAGATCAGATTTAAATCAAGTTGAAAGAGATATGGTCGAGTCTGTCAACGGGGAAGACGGCATCTTTGCTGGTCGGCAAGAGACTGACAGGAAGCAGGGAGGAAGATTGGTTTGATACCGAGCGGGAAGACGAGAGCACAAGCCCTTGAGGAGGGAGGAATCTGAACTCTACATTGCCGGGAATTCATCCAGGTAGCCATGGCACACCTTGATGAAGTCATCGGATGCAAACTTGGGATAGCGGGAGGCAGGATGTACATCCAGGACATCAGATGTGGGGGAGCAGCCGCTCTGAGCAGCAGGCTGGCGGTAGGAGACAGAGTGAAGGAGATAGATGGCGTGAGCGTGGAGGAGTTGCGGAGCAGCGACCCAGCACCATGCTCCGCATGCTTGTCATGGAGTGCAGAAGAGCACGGCTGCTGTTCTGCTCCTTGCTCGTGCACCTGCTCCGCCTGCACCAGCGGGGCATGCCAGTCATGCACGTGTCTCAACGTAAGGAGCAGCGGAGAAGGGGGAGGACAGGAGACATCTGAAGGACACGATGACCAGAATCCTCCGTCCCTACCCAGCAGCTCCATACAGTCTCCTTCCCGTAGTTTCTCCTTCCTCTCCTCGCCCTTCTCGCCCTCGTCCGCCTCCACTCCCTCCAGCATGCTCTCCTCGGCAGCCTCAATGCTGCAGGGAGAGAGGGGCGCGCCGGTCTGGCTCAAGTGCCACACGCTGGACGACGAGGAGCTTGTTGTGTGCCTGATCCGCCATGGCGGCTTGCAACAGACGACGACGGGGGAGGAGGAGTGCGGCATCGGGATCAAGATAGTGAAGGAGGAGTTGGACGGAGGCAGGACGGGGATGCTGGTAACGGAGATGTACCCCGGGCATGCCGCATGGCTTGCTCGCTTGTCAGTGGAGGAGCAGCAGGCGCCGATACTTGTCAATGACGTCATCGTGGAAGTGGAGGGGAGCAGCATCAGCGGGATGCGAGCGAAGGAGGTCAGAGCGCTGATCCAGGGGCCAGCGTACACTCGGGTCAAGCTCACAATCGTGCGAGGAGGAGAGAGGAGGCAGCGATGGATCGTAAGATCACCCAAGGTGAAGGAGGGGATGCTTGAGAAGGTGGAGAGCTATAGGAGGAAGGTTTGCCGCTTCCCTCCCACTCCCATCCTCGACAGGACGAACAGGTACGACCTCTACTGCAAGTGGAAGGCGCCGAGCGTGCATGGCATGTCGGTTAAGGATGCCGCCGCTGCGCTCCTGGAGAGGTCGATGAGGGCGGACGATGCCACGGGGGAGCAGGAGGAGGACGAGAGGACGAGGAGGAGGAGGATCGGCATCACTGACATGCTGTTGGACCTCTCGGGGGAGATCCGGTGGAACGCTGTTGCTCTCGTCTCCTGCATCTGCTCCCGGCCGATCTACCTGTGCAGCAACCTCCGCCTGCTTGCCTGGAAGCCCAAGTTCAGGGCCTTTACTGAGTCCTTCCGAACCATAGACGACAGGAGAGGAGGAGAAGGCGGCGGCGGCAGCGCAGGAGGAGGATGGGGTTGGGGAGGAGGAGGAGGAGGAGAAGGAGGGTGGGGTTGGGGAGGAGGAGGAGGAGGAGGAGGAGGAGGGTGGGGTTGGGGAGGGTGGGGCGTGGGAGCGGAAAGCCGACGGAATGAGGAGGAAGGGTCCGAGGCAGTTGTCTCGTCCCCCAACAAGGGATTCTCGCTGTTCAGCCCCAAGAGCTGGATGGCTCCCTTCAAGCTCGATCCGTTCTCCTCCTCATCCGCCGCTGCCGCCTCCCCCTCCGCTGCTTCCTCCTCCCTCGTCAAGGCCGGAGAGCTCCATGGGATCGACTGGTACACAACCTTCTCCATCGAGCTGGGCAAGTTCATGGAGGTAGAGGAGAGCAGGCTCGAGAAGCTCCACCACATTCTGCGCTGCCCCAACGTGAGCCCAGGGCTGTACGCTTCCTACCTCCTCGAGAAGGCGAAGGAGAGGAGGCTGAGCTTGAGTCCATCTAAGCAAGAGGGAAGTCAGACAGAGGAGGGGAGGAGGACGGAAGGGGGAGATACAGCCAGGGCTCCTTTGTCCTACAGGCGGATGGATTGGACGGAGAGGGAGGATGAAGGAGAAACACTGAGCAGCGGGATCAACTTTTCCGACTGCGTCTCAGTCCAGGAGGAGCAGGAGGGTGCGGGAGGCTCGAGCCAGTCGAGCCTCCCGCAGGAGCCCGGGGAGGAGGAGGAGGACGCGGCGGCTGCTGGCCCTCACATCTCCGGCATGCCATGGACCATCTGTTGGCTGACGCTTGCAGTGTCTGTGGTGGCCAAGAAGTAC
>NW_005434473.1:37812-38810 GCF_000315625.1 Guillardia theta CCMP2712
CCGGGCTGGCTCAACGACGAGGAGGACAGTGCATGGCGGGTGTGGGACCAGGCGCTCTCCCGCGAGGAGAGCGACGGCGGGAGGCCCTGGCGCTGAGGTGGGAGAGCAAGGAGCTTCGCAAGCTCGGCAGCGCCATCAGCAAGTTCCTGGAGAGCCAGGCAAAGTCTTACGCGGCAGGCCTCGTCGGCAACGCTGTCATCGGCGCTGCCTTCGCTACCATCGCCCTCCCTGCCCAGCTCATGAGCTTTGCCGACTACATCGACAACGCCTGGACCGTCGCCGAGCAGCGCGCCGACCAGGCTGGAGAGCAGCTGGCGAGGGCCCTTGCCCTCCGCCTCCATGGGCACAGGCCGGTGACGCTGGTGGGCTACGGCATGGGAGCTCGGGTCGTGCTCAAGGCCCTGCTGGCTCTCTCGGAGCTCGACAACGACGCTGGGCTGGGGATTGTGGAGACGGCGATCTGCCTCGGCACGCCGGACTCAGCAGATTCCCAGCTATGGGCCAGGGCGGCGTCAGTTTGCGGGCACAGGCTAGTGAATGGGTACCACGAGAAGGACTGGGTACTGGGGTTTGTGTATCGGGCTACCACCACCACTCTGAGCATCGCCGGGCTGCAGAGGGTCGCAGCTGGGCACGGCAGTGGGTACCTGCTGGAGAACGTCGACCTGACGGACACGCTGAGGGGTCATTGGGACTACAGGGAGAAGCTGAAGGAGCTGGTGGAGATGACGGGAGTGACGTCCGGCTTCACTGACTACAGCAAGAAGCCCGTCATTGGTCAGTTGCTCCTGCTCCTGCCCCTGCCCCTGCCCCTGCCCCTGCCCCTGCCCCTGCCCCTGCCCCTGCCCCTGCCCCTGCCCCTGCCCCTGCCCCTGCTCCTGCCCCTGCTCCTGCTCCTGCTCTTCTTGACCTGCTGGAGCTGCTGCTGCTGCTCACCACCACCTCCTATTCCCACCACCACTACCTTAAGCACAACTTTCTCTCCTCCTCTGCTCCCC
>NW_005434473.1:38910-41410 GCF_000315625.1 Guillardia theta CCMP2712
CTCCTTCCATCTTTCCCTTCCTCTTCTTCCACTGACGCTCTTCTCCTCAGCGGGCCGAGAAGGAGTCTCCCAACGGCAAGAAGAGCAAACCTCTCTGCATGGACATCTTTCTTGACGAAGACGAGTTCTTGGAAAGGCCCCACAGCCGTTGATCGCATTTCTCCCTTCTGTTTGTGTGACGAGACATGTGTAGAAGTTTTGAGGAACGTGTTCAACCCGTCCCTCATTGTGTTGTGATGAGTTTTTCCCGGATGTGCATGTGAAGGTTGTATACAATGTTGCAGCGCAGAGTTGTTCGCTGTGTAGTTCAATGTCAAATTTTGTGCGAATGAAATGTCTGTACATCTTTAACCTCCCTCGCTCCTCGCCTCGCCTCTTCTCTCTTTCTCCTCCTCCTCCTCTGCCTCATCCTCCTTCTCCTTCTCCTCCGCCTCCGCTCCTCCTCCCCCCCTCACCTCCTCCTCCTCCTCATAGTTCTGCTTTCCTCCTGAACCCCTTCTCCTTCAAGAGGTCCCGAAGGCGTCCCACGTCGTCCCCGAGCTCTCCAATACTGATTCTCTCCGATGGCTCCGCACTACCATCGTCCTTGTAGATGTGTAGCTCAGGCACATGGCCCTGTACATACTCAACTTCCAGGTTCTCGTAAGACTTGATCTCTGCTACGTCGGCAGCCGAAGCTCCCTTCACGAACAACTTTGTGTTGGGGAGCTTGTTGAGCTTGCAACCAGCGCAGGTGACGAACTTTCCTTTCACCGGTGAGGGAGATGATGTTGTTTGATCTTCAGATGATGATGATGATGATGATGATGATGCTGCTGCAACCATCGTCATCGTCATCATTCCGCATGCCATCACGACCAATGCTATCGTCCTCGCCGCCATGTTCTTATTATTTCTCGATCCCTTTATGAGTTGAATTGAACCCTCATCCCCGCTCGTGCTCCGGCGGCCCGCCATGCGGCCCGCCCCCCGGGGCCCCCGGCCCGGGCCCAGTGCGGCCGGGCCTCAGTGGGGCCCGGGCCCGGCGTAGATGGAACGTATGCCAGCCGTGCCAGTCAGATAGCGCCGAGTTAACAAAAACTCTCCTGTAAACCAAGACGACTTACTATGTCCGTTGAAGGCGGCCGATGGAGCGTGATGGTGTGGGACGAAGAGGGGGCTTTCCTAGCCGTCTTGTTAAGGTCCTCTCATGTCTGGATGCTTGGGTTTCACATCCTAGCATACAGTCTATCTCTCATGTGCTCCTCAATTCTGGTTTTGTGTGCATTAAACTCGGTCTTGAGCAAAAACTGTCTTGTCACAACCGTACTGGTCGACTAGTACAAGTCTAACAAGCTTGCCAAGTTGTATTCCGAAGTTCCGTCAGTACCCGGCGAGCTCAACCCGCGACTCAGTGATCGGACGCTGCCGCCCGGCCGTGCGCCCCCGGCGGGCCCGCGGCCCGGCTGAGATCACTCCGCCAGGCTGTGGCATGCCGGCAGGCGATCCCGGCGCCGTGACTGTGACAGTGAATCGGACCGTCTGTGACCGGGCCCGGCCCGGCTGGCCGCCCGGCGTCGGGCTGTGCCAGGACTCGGCTAGCGGCACCCGGCCGCGGGCGCCGCAGTGAGTCGCGGAGTCGCGGAGTCTCGCCGCGCTGAACTTCGGCACGATATGGACTCCGATCGGAGGCGATCACGTGTACAACTTGTGTCATGCATGATGCGACACTAGTGACAAGGCTATCATCACGTGTTTACAGTCTCAGCCCCTTCACTCTCTCACAAGAGCGAGCAAGCAGGAAGGAGGCAAACCACCAGTCACTTCGGTCTCACTCTTCCTTTCCCTTCTCCGCAGCATCTTCCTGGTCAAGCACCTGAGAGCGTACAGCACCGATGCCAACCCCAGCAGGACAACGCTGAGCAGGATCTTGCTGGTGGTGACAGCCCTGATCACGATGGGCAGGATGATCTTGTACTTGAAGTCTGTCCTGTCGTTGACCCTCGGGAACGGCTCCGTAGGACACTTGTCCCCCAGCTCCAAGAACTTGCACAAAGGTGCCCAACCATCCTTGCCAACCTTAAGCTCCAGCTTCTGCTCGTCGGGGAGCTTGAAGTCTCTGAACTCCCTCACGTTCTTGTTGAATTCTTCTATGATCTCCTCCCGTGTGATGTTGTTCCGCCTCCCCTCCCCCAGCACCCTGTCCCAGAACGCGTCTGGCACAGGCAGTACCGGATCGTGAACATCGGAGAGGGTGTCAAGCATCCTCAGCAACCAGGGATCGGGCAGGATGGTCTGGCTGGCTGACTCGTACCACCTCTCGGGCTCCCTCACGCTCAGGATCAGCTTCGCACGCGGGTTCAATTCAGATAGCTCCCTCCACCAGGCCGCAACGGGGAAATCCACCGCTGCCGTGTAGTTCTCAAGGATCTTGCTCAGGATCTCACCCACTGGCTCGCCCTTCACATGCCTCCTCGATGCCTCTGTCCACATGGCCTTGTGATGGGGATTTCTCTCTATG
>NW_005434473.1:47266-72490 GCF_000315625.1 Guillardia theta CCMP2712
AGGAGAGCGAACCTGACGAGGTCAAGAGGGTACGTCATGATCACTGCCGTCACTCCAGCTAGCGATCCAGCTATCAAGTTCGTCAAGTTGCTGTGGACTATGACTTTCTTGAGGGCCAGCTTGTACTCCTCGTAGGACAAAAATCTGCAGTGGAAGAGCCTGTCAATGTGCAGGAGTAGAGAAGAGGAGGAAAAGTAGAGGAGAGGAAGGGAAAATGTTTGTTCTAAATTTCCAACTCCTTCACCCCCATCTTTGGTCATCATCATCATCACCATCTCCTCCTCCTCCTCCTCCACCTCCTCCTCCTCCATCTTCATCTCCATCATCGCTTCATCGTTACACCCAACACTTACGTGATCGACATGTACGGGACCACTCTGATCACAGCAGCTGAATTCCCCCTGGAAGCGCATCAAACGACTGGAACAGGACAACGACGTTTCTGTAGCATCAAGGAAGAGCAATAGTTCCAGCAATACCTCCAGAACGCAAGAACCCCTTCGTTCCTGTATATCTGAAAGCAGGGGAGAAGCGTCAAGAGCATCGCACCAACTTTTTCTTTGCAATCTCATCGGAGGAAGAATTCAGCATCATCTCTCTACATCGCATCCTCCCAACGCGCTGCCCCCCTCCCCCCAGACCTCGACTCTCTTCTTCTGCTCAGATCTGCTCCTGCTCCTGCTCCTGCTCCTGCTCCTGCTCCTGGCTATCCTGTCCATCCTCCTGTCCATCCTCTCACCTGCGGAATGTAGTGCATGTATCCCGGACCGTGAGCTGCTGTACTTGCTTTGCTGTTTCGCAGAGCATGTCAACCCAGGCGCTCTCTCCCCTATCCTCCGACATCTCACCTGATCTGAAACAGAATTTTGATCTGCCAATACAGATTTAAGTTAGAAGATCACGGGCAGAAAGTTCCTCATCTCCATCATCTCCATCATGATCAGCAGCAGCACCAGCACTTCAAGTATTCTGTCTGATCTCCCTCCTCCTCCTCCTCCTCCTCCTCCTCCTCCTCCTCCTCCTCCTCCTCCTCCTCCACCATCACACCATCAACACCAACAATCATGATCACCCGCTCTACTGGAGCAATGCATGTTCTTGACACGATTCCCGCAACACTTCCTGCTCAGAAGATCAGTTCACGATCTGATCCCTGTGCAATCGAGAAGCGCACGGACCCGCAATCAGATATTCTTGGATGTTGTTCTCTCCATCCCTGATTCCCATCTTTGGCTCTCAGATCTGAATCCCCATGTGAGCAGGCAGCCCTGAAAGCCGAACAATGCAGAAATTGCCCATGCCCATCTCCACAACTCACCGGATGAAGATATCAAGGTGGCAGATTTGACATCAAGTGGCTACGAGTGATGGGCTATCCTGAGTTGTACGAGAAGGCTGTCAGTGATCACGATGCTCCAACAAGCTCGTCATTAATGCCGCTCTTTATGCGAGGCCTTCAGCTCTATCGCATGACTGATCTCCCCACCTGCGTCCCCCCTTGAAACATCTCCTCTTCCATGCACCTTGCACTCATCTTCGCCATCCACTTTTGCTCCTTCCTTGTTGCATATAGCATCGCAAATTATCATTCTCACTTGCTGTATCCTATCCAAGCTTGTGCCAACATGCCCGTCTACCCTGGATTCTCGACCTCGTGTCAAAGTCCGTACCAGTACTGTCATGTGCTGCACAGTTCTGTCTGTCTTAAGATGCCATACGTTGACTCACTTCTTCGCTGTGCTATCATGTTCCCTTCTCCTCCTCCTCCTTCAGGCACGATCGCCCCTTCCTGCCATTCCCCTCTACTCATTTTCGCGGCCGTACGATTTATCATTTTCTTTCGCCATCAGGGAGGGGTGGGTCAGTTTTGTAAGGGGTGGTGGAGTAAACTGCCATTTACTTCACCGGTACAAATGAAGTTTATTGTACGGGTACTATGCTAAACTTTCCGGGTCTGAGTGGGTAGGGTACAAGAAAGGGTAGGGTTATCAAAAAGGCTCAGGAACGAGCTTGCTGCCCGATCACGTTGGGGTAGGGGTATAGATGATACAGGGTAGGGGTGATCGAAATGGGGGGTAGGGGGTCAAGGAAACACGGTAGGGGTAAATCAATAAGGGGGTTAGGGTAGTGATAGATAGGGGTCAATCCATTCAAAATGACAGGTGAACATGGGTCATCTGAATTTATGTGTGGTGGGGTACTTGACTTTGACACCGGTACTGGTATTTCACCATGGGTGGTCTTAAAATGAATGCATGGCAAGTTGGGAGTGAAAGGGTGGGTGATCCATGTTAAAGTCGCAGAGCAATTAGGGGGTACTTTTGAGGTAGACGAAGGGGTAGTGGGGTACCTGAAGAAATTCTCGGGGTTCTTGTGGGGTAGTAGGGATCAGGGTGGGGTATAAGAAGGGGTAAACTCTCGATTTGGAAGGGGTAGTAGTGAGAGTACAAAAGGAACATCATTAGGGGGTGGGGTATGGCATTGGAATGTGCAAAGTAGGGGTACTGATTGTTATGTTGGTCGACCATTGAGGGTGGGGTGGTGCCCGTTAACTGGATGATCATGAGTAAAACTATAACACATATTAGAGACTTTTGTATTGGATCTTGGTCTTAAAATAGATTTTGGGATCGCCCACCACACCGGCACGGTGCGCGGGCCGCCGGGCCGAGGCCCGGGCGGCTGCCGGTCCGTCGGAGGCACTGGTCAGTGGGCCCGCCCCGTCGGGGGGCGCGGCGGTCACCAGGGGTGCCGGAACCTCCGGAGACGCCAGTGCCGGCCCGGGCCGCGGGCGTCCCCCGACTCCCCAGTCACGGTATCCCACTTTACTACATGGCTGAGTTTTTACCAGCGGAATTTTCCGGTTGCCTGGTAAAAACACCGGTAGGAAACCCTCAAATGAACCCCTACCTGTGAGACTCAAATCGGAGGGAATAGAGGCTCCGAGGTAAAAAAAAAACACCAAGAGGAGTTAGACATATCTGACGTTATTTTTAGCAACATCAGGAGGTAGGGTGGTGTCATCATGTCAGTTCCCACAGAATCGCATCGATTCATGACATGACCCCGTTGATTTGTTTGAAAAATAAGCTGTTCGTATCCGTTTTTCTACCCTGGTTTTCATTCTAAAAGGACCCGGTGGTATCTACTGGTCAGCGAAAAAAAATCCCGAAGCAGGCACAGGGCTCTTGTATATCTATTCTCTGCCTGGGGGTGGTATTTGTCAGTCGGAAGCTCTTGTACGTCTCAAGCGACGCAGGAAGCATGGAATGTCAAGAGAAGAGGATATGGAATATTACCTTTGTTCTACTTAGAGAATATTGAACCTCAGAGAAGTCAAAATCGGACTCCCAACTGATCTCGAAAAAGGGTCAAGGAGGCAGGGTATTGATGACCGGTACTGTTTCGGATCCTCATAGGCTCTTCATGGCGAGGTCGTGACCATGCCCTTGTCTGGTAAAGACCTTCCGCCCTCTTGTACCCCCTACCCCCTTTATTGTTCTCAGGACCCCGTAGATGAGTAAAGTATCTGATTCCGACACTATTACCCCTACTTTTCTATCATCAGTACCCCCCAAATTGGTTCAAATATTGTCATATCGTCAAATGACCCGGCACCACCCTACGTGGCCGTGCAACTTTCGGTACCCTACCCACCCGGTCAAGTTTAGAGTCTTTTACTACGAAAATATCATTCAGGTAACACACACCCTTGATATGACCTCCCACCTACCCAAGCAATCAACCACGTAGTGATTTCCCCTTTTGTACCCACCCATATCACACAAACCAACATGCACATTCACGTAGTACCGGTGTATGTCTCCAAGTACCCCCATCTCCTACCTTCCACCTTTTTTCACTAAATCCATTCAGATCGCTATATCTTTCAGGGACCCCTCGTCGGGCTGACCCACCCTTTTCTCTCCACTACCCCTCAAGTGTGCATAAGAAGCCGCAGCCCAAAACTTTCTCGGCAAAAGCTCTTATACAGATAGTCTCCCTTGAGATATTTCTGTACCCCCACCCCCTCATTGACTCCAACCTCTCCTCAGACCCATCAACCGAAGCAGTCTACAAATGGATTTAAAAGGGCTCTATATCATTTTATTGTATATCACTTTTTATTCGTAAAACTTTTTGTGGGAGTCACCAAAAGGGTACCCCCCGAGGGGTTTAAGCGACCATCCACCCCTACCCCCGAGTGTACCCCTCGGCTTCTCCCCGAGCCTTGGTGGATATCCTTTCATCACTACCCCTTCTATTTGTATCAGAAATTTGGAGCACCCCCACATAGTACCCCTTCTCCACCTTCGGAGTTTTACCTAGGTACCCTGGGTGGGTACCCCCACCCCTCCCTCCTAACATTCGGAACCAGACAAGATGAAAAGTACCCCCACCTACGGGGTAACACGGTAGAAACACTTCCCACCACCCTCAAGTCCAATTTCAAAAATGTACCCCTACCCCCTATGCTGACTTGAAGTACCCACCTTATTTAGAGCACAAAATACCATGAACTTGTCCACCACCCCTCCATAATCAGAGACTGAACCCCCCACCCACCCCTTCGTGTTTAAGACTCCCTGTCCAATCCAACCCCCTTTGTATCAACACCAATCACCCCTACCCCCTTCTTCACTCTGAAGTTGATATGATCAGGTCCTCACCCACAGCGATGACTTTGGACTGTACCCCCCACCCCCTTTTTTGCTCCAGGCAACTTCCACATCCCTATAGTACCCCTCCCACAAAATGAAAATGTACCCGTTCTTTCCCGGAACACACCAGCAAGAAATCACGAGTACCGGTCATAAAAAACCCCTACCCCCTATTACTCAACAATCCACCCCCTAAACCGACCCTGCAAACCCTGACCACCATCGGGCAGACATACTACCCCACCCCCTTCCACCTCGCACTCGTTTCCACCTTCTTCCCTCCACCTGCTACCCTCACACCTTCACTCCCATTACCCCACCCTCCTCCTCCTCCTCCTACCTCCCTCCCTCCTCCCTCCCCCTCTCCCTCCCCGTCCTCTTGCTCCACCCCCCTCCTTCCTTGCGCCTCCCCTCCGGATCCTTGCGAGCTTCTCTTCTCCCGACTTCTTCGATCTGTATCTGACCCCTTTGCCCCTCCTTCCTCCTTCCGACTTCATCCGCTCGCCGTCCCCTTTGCTTTCGCAACTTCCCGGAACATATCTCCTTTCCTCTCCATCCCGCCTCCTTCCTGACGAGTGACCTCTCCCTCCGCTTCGTACCTTCACTGTTTCCGAGAGCAAGCTGTGAATCAACTGCATTCTCACTGATCCAAAATCTTCTCAGCATCTACTGCCCCACCCACCGACTCTGCTTCCTGTTCCGAGCAACCTGCCAATACGTGTCATTCGTGTACATCCCGTCAGGGTGGAGGGGAGCAAAGCGCAGGCGACGGTGCTAGCCTTGCGATTTCTGCCTACTCCGCCACAGGGCGTGCAGACCCTGGCGAAACACAAACTGCACAAGCCATGCTCGCGCCGAGAGTCGCTCGAGTGTTTCCTCGCAGGAGGAGGAACGAGAGAGAGATAGACTCGAACAGGAGGGAGGAGATCGTGCTCACAGCGGCCGACATCACCAACATGTTCTACATGCGGCAGGCGGAAGCTGCCGAGAGCCTGGTAAGTCTCATGATAGCTGTTGCCACGCGTGTTGGTGTGAGGACGATGAACTCGAATACTCTGCCTGCCTCCTGCTTTCCACGTGCGTGTAAAGGTCCTGCACTTACGATGCTGTTGTTGATTGTTGTTCCACCAAACCCTTGAACAGACAGCTACTCTCCTCCCCTTCCTCCCCCTTCCGATCCTCCCCCGCCCTCCCTGCTGCCATCGCTGCTCTCCCTCTCTTACACGTGCTTTCAGGGGATCTCGCTGACGGCGCTGAAGAACGCGTGCAAGCAAGTGGGGATCGAGCACTGGCCGTACGCGAGGTCGACAGCAAGCAGAATACAAAAGAGCAACCTGATGATGTCAAACAATCAGCATGGAGGCGTCGACGCGCCCAACATGCCGGCGGAGCGAAGTCACTACGCTGATGTTATCAACGGGTCGGCCAGCGTCGCCACAAGAGCGCTGAGCAGCTTTCCTGACGCTGCTGCTATCAGCAACGTAACGCAGCATTGCTGGTCAGCTGGCTCTGTCAGCATAGGAGAAGTCCCGAGGAAGAGGAAGGCAAGTGCGGAGGATTGGGAGACGACGTGGTTCTATCCCTCAGGCCGCCAGGTGTCGGAGAACGATCTTGCATGCTTGCTGTCTGAAAGTCTGGTACATGTCATCGAAGGATGAGTAGAAGGGAGGAGGAGCCGGCAAGTGCTGGACCCATGATGGGAGGGGTGAATGAGGAGACGGCAGCATCTCTTTCTCCTTGCGGTGGTGAGGGTGGGACGTCAAGGTATCACAAGCAGGCAGCGACATGGCGACGGCGATGATGAGGATGAGGATGTTCTTTGTCATGAAAGCTTCTCCTTGCTGTCCTTGAATGTTTCAAAATGAAATTCTTCTTGACATTCCATCAGCACAGTTTTCCCGGTATTGAATTGTTGAATTGGTAAATTGTAATCAAAATTGCCTCGTGATGGCGTTGAAAGAAAAGTGTTAGAGGGTGCGATGGGACGAAAAGATGTAAGAAAGAAGTGTTGGTCACAGACGGCAAGAGGCAGGAAGGTGAAGGGAAACATCAACATGCAAGTGAAAAGATTCAGGCGGACAGAATAGGATAATCGGCAGAATGATAATGTCTCTGTCCATTCCTGCCATGTTGAGCAGAACTCAATCAAGAAATGTCACGTGGTTTTCAGGGCAAACTGAAAGAGTAGTCTCTCTTCCAACAAGACATTCTTTCATTGTATCATAGCAAACAAAAGCACACACACCCTCCCACTTTCTCTCTCATTCCTCCTCCTCCTCCTCCTCCTGCTCTCTAGGCAAGCGCAAACCCTCTCGCCTTCTTGGTGAGGACGATGAGAGCAGCGAAGCGGAAGAAGAAGAAGATTCCCACGAGGATCAGCCCGTACGCCCACCAGAGGTCCGGCTTGATGTCATTGGACTCCAGCAGCTGGGCACATGCTGGGCGTTGGAAGTCCCTGCAGCCGTTCTGGAACTCGTTGAGCAGGAAGAGGTTGATGCCGAACTTGAGGGAGCACAGATACTGGGCCCAACGGATCCATACGGGGATCTGCTGGATCTTGATGAAGAAGCCCGCAAAGAGGATCTGAGGGACGAAGATGGCCGGCGCCGCCTGCATGGCTACCTGAACGTTGGACGCCCAGCAGCCGGCGAAGAGGGCGGTGGAGGAGGCGGCGACGCCGATTAGCCAGTGGGCGATCACGTGGAGGATGAAGGAGCCATGAAACGCCTCAATCCAGTAGGCGATGAGGAAGGTGATGATGGACGTGCTGAAGGTCAGGGGGATCTCGGTGCACAGCTTCGACCAGAAGTAGGGGACGGCGCTGTACGTTCCCGTCGCGTACTCGCGGACGAACCGGGGACGCTCGGAGGGGAACAGGAGGATCACTGGCTGGGAGGCCCCGAACATGCCGCTGATGGCAAGGTTGGCCAGAGCTCCGAAGTGCGACGCGATGTCAGTGCCGTTGCCGATCTTGTAGAAGATGAGGGAGAAGATGAGGGTCAGTATGACGGCAGAACCGTACCTCGCCCCAGCGTACCCTTGTCCCTCAGCACACTCTGTACCTCCCTCTTCCCGAGGACGATGAACTGGGTCAGCCATCCTGCCTGCTGCCGCTGGATCTTCTTGAGAGACGCTACGTCCTCCGTGTTGCTGGCCAGGCTGTGAACGTCCCTCTCCCCCTCGACTTCTCGTACTGCTCGCACACAGCCACCAGCTTCTCCTTCTCCTCCGTCTGCATGAGGAACATCACGTGGTCAGCCGGGTTGGTCTCTGGGGGAATGGGACGCTCGATGGACGCAAGGTACGACCCCATGTCATGCACGGAGCCGTCGTAGAACGTCCTGCCGTCGCAGAGCAGGAGGACGCGGTCGAAGAGATGAAAGACCTCTGATGAAGGCTGGTGGATGGTACAGAGGACAGTACATCCCAGCGCCGCAAGGTCCTTGAGAGCGTTGACGACGTTGTAGGCAGCGTATGAGTCGAGGCCGGACGTCGGCTCGTCGAGGAAGAGGATGGAGGGGAAGTGATGATCTCAACGCCGATGCTGGTGCGCCTGGAGGAGGAGCAAGTTCAGAAGAGAGGAGGAGAGGGGGAAGAAAGCACTAGGGGAGTAGCGGAGGGGAGGGGAGACAATAGAAAAGTGATGAGAGACGATATGAAGAGGAGGAGGAGGAGGAGGAGGAGGAGGAGGAGGAGGAGGAGGAGGAGGAGGAGGAGGAAGCACAGACCTCTTCTCTCCTCCCGAGATGCCCTTGATGAGCTCGTTTCCGATCACTGTGTCGGCGCACTTGTCAAGGTGGAGGATGCTGATAACGTCCTCGATCATCGTCTCTCGTTCTTCCTTGGTGACCTCCGGCGGCAGCCGCAGCCTCGCACTGAACTCCAGGGCCTCGCGCGGGGTGGCAGTAGGGCAGAGCGCGTCCTCCTGCGTCACGTAGGCCACGTTGGGGCCGATCTCCTCTGCGCTGATCTCATGCCCGTTGACGGTGAACTTGGAGGTGACAACGTGCCCGTTCATGGACATGATCCTGCCGCTGAGCACGTTCAGCAGCGACGTCTTGCCGCTCCCACTCGCGCCCATGATGGCGATCACCTCGCCGGGGTTCGCACTCCCCGACAGGTTCTTCAGCACCCGCGGGTCCTTCCCTGAGCCTCCAATCACCTTGGGGGAGAGGGTGAAGGAGACGTCGGACCAGGCGAAGTGAGCCTTCTGCCCTACCCTGATCGCGCTCTCCTTGACCGATCGCCTCCCCATGCTCATCGTCGTCTCCCCTCCTGCCTCCAGCGCGCTCACGTTCTTCATCTCCTCGTTGCTCACCGTCTGGATTTCCCCTGAAGACATCTGCGCAGAGCGGGTTACTAGAAAAATTCGGGCATGAGCAGAACACTGAAGGGGGAGCAGGAGCAGGAGGAGCAGGAGGAGCAGGAGCAGGAGGAGCAGGAGGAGCTCAGCAGGAGAGGTAGTGTCCGTGGTATTGTAGTTAAGTTTCAACATGTTATCCTCCAGTCACGCTGCACCAAGTTTGCAACTAGTGTGCCCGAGTCTACTTTGCTCTGCAGCAATGATCCACGTGCAACGCACTCAACCCTCTCTCTCTTCTTCTCATCCCCTCCCTGCTCAACTCTTCCTATCGGACATCTAGTCGCTCCATGTCCTCCTTCCTCCTGGCACCATCTTCCCAGGCTCGTCTCCTTCCTCCACCTTCTCCTCCTCCCTTCGTTGCTCGTTTCTTCCATCTACTCCCTTCATGCTTCTGCCTTGTGTCAATGACCCCTACCCCCCATTAGTCTTTCAGTGACTATTCCACCCCCACCCAATACCACCCCAGTAGTCCTATCCTTGTATTGTCAAAGTATACCCTACTGTTTACTTGAAAAATCTGTTGAATACACCCGTACCTTTAGATGTAATGCTGCATCCACCCTTCCTTCAACATCTCATGACCCCCCATCACCCAGACATATACTACCCCACCTCCTTGCTCCTTCACTCTGCAATCAAGATCGCAAGTCCCTTATATAAGGCCTTGTAGGTGGTCCTAGCACATAGGCCCCTCCCATAAATGCTAGGACCACTCCTAGGAATCAGTAGGACCCCAGGCCGTAGACAGGACTCTTTGTACCGGTCCCAACTGGAATTTGACTCAAGTATGATCAGGTCCTATGACCTACGGTCAAGATAACTAGGACCAGGTCGTATGGACACTGGACAGAATGTCCTTGGGCTCAGCGGCTACCGTCGAGTTGCAGTGCGGCAGGTCACCCGGCGAGTCTGTCACTTGGGCCAGTGGGCGACGGAAAATCATGTCTCCGAGACGGGCCCTCTTACTGACTGAGTACTCACAGACAAGACGTCTCAGGTGATCCGACTTGCAAACGCATCCGGTCCAGGATCTTTCGTCAGCTCAAGGCCTCCCTGTCACCTTCGGTGCGATCATCGCAGGTAGGTGAAGGTATCAGTTACGTTTGGGGCCGGGACAGCAGTTGGCAGGATTGGGTTTGGTTCTCGCTGTCTTTTCTCTTCTCGCCGGTTGGCCTGTGCGACAGTGTCAGAGTCAAGCCTCCTCGACTCTCCTGATTGTCCTCGTACAGTACTGATTTTTAACTCACAGACTCAGTGGAAGAAGAGTTCTCACTGGCGCGGCACAGTCATGCCGCAGTGCCGGGCCGGGCTGGCAGCGTCCGCCGGGCAACAGTCGGCCTACACAGTTTGAAAGTGACTCACATTGACTGACATCTCATTTACGTTCATTCAATGCACAACTTTTTTTCTAATAGGCATGATTATGCGCCAGGTGGCTGCCAGGCTGCCGCAGTCACTGCGCGGCCCGGGCCCCCAGCCCCGCCGGGAGTCAGTCAAGTCAGTCCGCGGCGCGGCCCTGGCGGGCTGGCGGCGGGGCCAACCCGGCCCTCACAAGTTATGGGACAGGCTTCAACATAGTAGTACGGTAGCCCCGCCGGCAGTATCATGATCGCTCTACCACCATACTCAGAACTTCTGAAACAGCCAGGTCGGCCCCTTTGCAATCATACTATGATAGTATGAGCCAGTAACTCGTGAAACTGTTGCCGAACTTCGGAAGCTTCAACTGAGGCCGCAGTAGGTGAGCGGTCTAATCTGCTTTCTTGCTCTTCTTGGGCTTCGTCTGCGAGGCGCCAGCGCCTGACGACTTCTTGCCCGACCCTTGTGATCGTGACTTGCCCTGAACCGCCTTGTCGCTGCTGCCTCCACGGACCTGTTCAAATCAGGCAGTCAGAAGTGAACTCAGTCGAAGAAGGCGAGAGGAGAAAGTTGGTCGTGGGTATCACCAGCGAGATCAGTTGACTGGTGGCGGTTCCAGCCAAGAGGGCAGCGAGCTAGCAAGGTGTCAAAGGGAGACAACAAAGAAATCCTCCTCCTCCTCCTCCTCCTCCTCCTCCTCCTCCTCCTTGCTCCTACCTGCCCTCCGAAGGTTCCCAGCACTACGAGGTGGAGGATGCTCCAGTCCCCTGTTGGAGCAGGAGGAGTCATGGAGAACGAAACGAGCATCCAGTTCAAGGGCAGCACTCAACCTGTAAGGATGGAACGGAGGAAGGCTGGGTTGGGATTACACCTGGTGCTCGTTAGCTGGACCACAGGAGCAGCGTTGGTGTCCTTACACAACTCCAGTCATGGCAGACGGCAGGAGGCGGATGGAAGCCTGAATGAAAGCAGCCCAGAACGGCACAGTGAAGCCCTACAGCCGACTAGTCAGCCCGGAGAGAGCTGGACAGGTGAGAACTAGTACCATGATGGGGTTGAAGACCCTCATGAGGTAGCTGAGAAGGAAGAAGTGGCGGGCCTGGTCAGCGAGGTGAGAAGACGCCGGGCACACTGTCCCGTTATCACCTCGTCGTAGACAAGGTGGACAGGATCGATGCAGCAGCCCTTCGACTTGCCGGTATCGCACGTCCCTGAACCCGTTCCGTCAGTTCAGCGCACAACAGGGTCCACGCTCCACCCTGGATGGCGTCGTAGAAGCCGCACAGTGACATCTTGCAGGAGTTGGCCGTGTCACCATACCCGCAGACCTGTCATCAAGCTCTCAGTGCTCTCAGGGTCGTAGTTGCCGTTCTTGTCACCTTGGGGGCACCAAGGGCGGGAATGATGTTCTTTTCCACCCAATCCTTGCCCTGTACTTCCTTCAAGGCGTATGCGAGCAGCGGCGCTCCCTGTCAAGATCAGCCTGAGCGATGGGGAGCTTCACAGAAAAAAGCAACTCCCGCACCATCAACATGACGATCAGCTTCGTCCATCGCTTTGAACCCATCCCTATGGATCAGGGTCAGAGGCATTACTTGGATTTGGGGAGATGAGGAAAACCTGTGTTCAAGGCAAGGCCGACGGGATTGAATGCATCTCCTCCCCAGAGCCCAACGTTGACAAACTGAGAGAGGAAAAGCAAGCTTCAATGGTCTTCTCTTCAATCCAGTCTCATCGTACCTGCACAACAAACCCGTACGCTATACCAAGACGCGCCATGTTCCAGTCGAGTCCGAACCCTTGCTGCTTTGCCAAATCCACCGCCCAGGGCCTACAGGAGATTTTCAGGCTACTCCGCATCCTGCCAGGACGGTACACAGACGGTCCACGATACCAACCTTGAAAGGACCATGAGCAGGTGGAATGTACAAGGAACAATCCAGAACAGGTCCCAGATGGAGAAGGGTCCCCTAGGAACTCTGATACCATGCACGTCAGTCGATGCATGCAGGAGAACAATGAGACGCCAGAGTCGAGGACAATGCAGGATGAATGAATGCACGAGCGCCCCTCCGTGCCAGAGTTGCGATCACGAGGAATGCATGAGCGGGATGGGGGCTGAATGAAGCAGGGAGGGATTGAGGAGGGGGCGTTCGAAGTTGCACTAGTTTCTTGGTGGGTATAGTCAACAAGAAGCATGAAAGCGAGAAAGGAAGGTTTGCTAATGTCACCAACAGTGAGGTAAATAAGTTCGAAAGCACAAGGGCTGTGCACGAAGTAGGAAGGGTTCAAGCTTCAGGGCCCAAGGTTCGAGGAGATCGAGGACAAGGAAGGGGACAAAGAGATGGAGATGATGAATGCTGAGGAGGAGGAGAGGAGAGGAGAGGAGAGGAGAGGAGAGGAGCAAGGGTATCGGATCACCGGACGAGCGGCGGACGTAAGGAGAACGAGAGCATGGCGGCCAATTGGAGGAAAACGGGAGGGGTAGGGGTCTTGAAGAAATGGGTAGGGTGGATCAAATACAGGGGTTCTCAGGAATGTAGGGGTAGTTTGAATATGGAAAAGTAGGGTAGGATGCATAAGATCGAGTACCCCAGACCCTAAATCTGATGATTACCCCCTCTTTTACATGGTAAAAGTAGGGTAATGCGAAGTCCTCCCTGGGAATATAAGGGGTACTTGCTACAAAATAAGCTCTATGTGTCAAATTACGGTAGGGGTGGGAGGGAATGGGGGTACTGGTCAAAATTACGTAGTCGCTAGGATGGGTGGGTAGGGGTAGGGGTGTAACGACAACAGGGAACACGCCTCAGCCATCTTTGAATATTTTATGATCAATTGTCTCAGAAACTTTGAAATTACCAAAAACAATTTGAAAAGAGTTTCCAGTTGGGCCTCGCTCCCCCAATATTTTCCTGATTTCGTGAAATTATTTTCGAAATTCAACAATCCCCAATTACCCCCAGGTCACCGTTGATACCAATGACCCCCACCCCTGTCTAAAATTCACATTTTGTAGCGTTGTTCCATGGAATTAAGGTACCCCACCCCCAGTTTATCCTTGTTCTCGTATCTCCTTCTTTTTACCCCGAGGGGTCCTTCGCTCCCCAGTAAACTTGTCCCTCACATCTCCCGACAACCCCCTGTTTCTGGATACCACCCCACGTTTCCTCCTCGACTACCCCACCGTTTGCCTATAAGGTACCGTCCCCTTCACACCCCCACCCCTCCACATATCCCCAGCGCTATCTCCTGCTATGCCAGCGGCTGCGGCAATACAGAGAGGACGAGGAGGGGAGGGGGGCTTGAACCATGAAGAATGTCGAATCATCATCGCCATGCTCATGACGCTTCCATCCATTCTCTGCTCCTGTCTCCTGCTCTTGTGCTGTTGATCAATGCTCCATGCTCCACTGCTTCCCCGCCATCGTGAACTCATACACTGATGTTCTTGTGATATATGCACTCACTTTCCTGCCGCCTTGCAACAAGGCATTTGTTCATATTTCTATTGTGTACGTTCTTATCTTGTGTCATTTTTGCCATGTTCACAGTGACGAACGTCACAGAAACACACACACGCATTGTATTTGATGTGAAGCTAGATAAATTTCCCTTGTTCCTATTGATCTCCTGTCTTTCATCCTGGTTCATAGAGCCTCAAGGATAGTGTGTTGGAAACTTACCATGTCTCTGTCAAACAACATGTTCTCGTCTCTGAAAGGCAGCGCGCGAGCAGATAGTACTCTCAGAAGTGTTCTCCACCGTAAATAGGATACAACGACACGATTGCTTTGTAGTTTTGTGTATTGAGAAAAACTGCCAGCGGAACGCTCGATAATCATGCATATTGTTCATGTGTCGATTTAATGCTTGATGTACCCGCCATTGACACGGCTCTCGAGTGTGTATCTCTTTTAATTCACCATTTTTGTTCTATGTATTCCGATTCCACTGCCACACATTCTGCTGAGATTTGCTCTGGCTCACCCCTGGTTCTGTACAGACCGTCCGATCCTCCTTGCCTTGTAATAGCTGAAACCAACTATGGGAACAAACTCTAGCAGGTTGTATGGATGTGCTGACCCACTCGAGTTAGAGGAGGACGCTTTCTCCTGACTCCCTGCGCGCAGGCCTGGTGAAGGGGGAGGCAACCAGGGTGGACAGGGTGCTGGTGATACAGGTAGGTTGGTGTAGAGAGCATGCTGAGGATGGTAAGAGGGAAGGTACACTGATCGCTGTTTGGTGGGCAGGCATGGCAGGCAATCCCAGTCAGATGGGGTAAGTCGTTGAGGACTTGTTGTTTGCTTCGCTGACTCAGAGGTTGAAGGTACGGGGGGACGAGGTTTGCTGGAGGCAGCACAGGTACAGGAGGAGGTGGAGGAGGAGTTGGTGGTGCTTGTGGAGGAACAAGAGGAGGAGGGTTGGATCTACAGGAATATGGGAATTCACTTGCTCTCAAAGGACTTTTTGCTCCGAGGCCTGATGGAAGCCTTTTTGTGCCGAATTCTCAAAGACAAGTGAGGAACTATGCATGGTGCTGACGCCGTTGGGTCACAAGCACACGGCAGGTCCCACCTGCTCCTCAACTACAACTCACGGAAACCATTCGCAACGATGTAAACCTCAAAAAGCAGACGCTGAAGCTGAACAAGGTCAAGCTCCTAAGGGCAAGCGAACCATCATGGACCTGATCCCATCTGCAGTGTGCCAACTCGCCCAACACCTACTGCCTGGAATTCCTCTTTGATGCTGCTGCAGACTGCACAGTTTCCATCTGGTGAGAAGGGCCCCATTGAGGAGTATCTGCGACTGAATGCTCTTTGCGATCAGGTTCCTTGCAGAGGAACAGGTCGACAGCGCTAACAACACCATCAAGTTTGAAACTTCCTACGAAGTGAGTGGAACCTTGTCCTGCCCTCTGACCTTGCAAGCTCAAACTCACACGGCGGCAGATTCAGCCAAAGACCGTCAAGTTCAAAGCTGCCCTCGGGCAACACTTCACTCAGCCTGAGAACGAGGTTCGATTAGAGGGATGCGAAGTTGTGATGTTGTTGCTGATCTTGGCTGTTCCTCTCTCCTCCAATTCCTACCCATCCTTTCAGGGGTTCAATGTCTCGTTAGTTCAGAACCGTGGACAAATGTACTATCATCATGGATCGCAGGTACTTGATGCGTGTAATGTGGAGTATGAAGGGTTGAACTTGTTCTTGCACCAGCATTTCCCCATTGTCATCATGTTGCAAACTTGCGATGAGAACGCGCACCGTGTGCAATCACAGAGCACGTTTGCAACATTCAAGGTAGGAGAGAGACAGGAATCTTGTTGACTCTGATTCTGGCTCAGTCGAACGCCGATGGGTCTCTTTCGGTAGCCGTTATCAAGCAGAAGATTCAAGTGTGGACAAGTTGTTTGAGTGATGGATGAGTGAGATGATGGGTTGTGATAGGTCAAGGGCAACGCTTATGAGCTACAGGAAATCTACGGCATTGAACAGGTGACTTGTGATGTTTGTTCTGGCTGCCTCGTTCCATCAAGCTCCCACTTCTTGCATCGTAGATTCGAGCAATTCCTTGTTTCTTCGGCTTGGCTTGTCTTGAGAATTCTCGTTTCTTCATCTTGATCTTCAACTCCTCTTGAGCTACTTGTCGCTTCAAACTTCTCTTCATCTTCCACTGTCTTGCGATCTGTCTCGCAGTCACACTTAGCTTCAAAACCTGAATCCAATCACATCATACGCTTCATCCTCTGCTTTCTCCATTACTGTTTCTACCTCACCTTTGCATGTCAACTGATAGCATGATGCGCTACAGAACGACGCTGAGAACTCCAAGGAGTGTGTTATTTGCATGTCGGCGCCAAAGGACACTACAGTCTTGCCTTGCAGACACATGTGCATGTGCAGGTAAAGTTTGACCGCTGGCCGTTGCAAGTCACGTGTCATGTTGTCAACTCCTTGCGGCGCAAGCGAGTCATCCTCTCTCGTCCACGGCAGATTGTCCCATGATGTTTGATGTCAACCTGAATGTTTCTTGACGTGTTGATCAAGATCGCGCGATCATTCCGCTGATGTGTTGTTACTTGCTGTTGCGTTGTTCACTTCGAACTGCTTTCTGACGCAACTTCACCTGCAGCGATTGCGCGAAAGTTTTGAGATACCAGACCAACAAGGTGGCGATCTTGCTTTGTCCTCGATTTCAACTTTCACAGCCTTGAAACTCTCCGACGGTGGAGAACTGACGAGTTTTGCCTTTTCAGTGCCCTATTTGCAGATGTTCAGTAGAGTCGCTCTTGCAGATCAAGGTCTGTGCAAGTGATGATTGAGTTGTTGCTTGTCGGGATAAAACTGACTTTGACTGTCCTTGATTTCATGTTGTCCTGACCGCAGTGCATGACGAGTTGTTTTGATGCGTGTTGTCTTGTTTTTGACCATGGTTGAGGAGTATGAGTTTTTTTGCCATTTTTATTGTTTTATGTGTATTCATGCCAACTTCTCAACAAATGCAACAAGAAACCCAATACATAAGATGTTTCACATGGTGTGAATGTTTCTTTGACGCATGATACTTATTTTTCTGTATGTTGGGCAATATGTTATCAATTGCCCTGTGTGTGCATGACGTGATGTATATTGTCTAGATACATTCACACGTCATGACATGACATGCATGTTCTGTTGTTGTGAATTCGAGATGACAAGATGTATCAGGTCAACTCGTCGGGAGAAACTGCTCCTGTTGGCAACTCTTGAATGTGATTGGGAAAATCTTTAAGAGTTTTCACAATGATTGTTTCGAAGTTGCGCTGCTCGAAGCAAGTTTAAGTAACAAGATAGGTAGAAATCTGCGCTCAACAGAAAAAGTATGAGACTAAGGACGGCGGGAGAGAGAGAGAGGAGGGAAGAGATTTTGTTCTTTATGATGAAACGAGAGAAAAACGTGTTGTGTTGTGACGTGCTGATTTCAAAGAGACCTTGAGCACATGTACAACTCAGCAGAGTGTACAAGTGAAAATCATGAAATTTCTTACATCAGAAGAAACCAACCTTGACGTTCCCAGAGGAGGTGACTGATTTCAATCTTCCTGGAAAGCTCATGTCAACGTTCTGACCGATGCATATTGAAGTGTTGGTGACCAAAGTACAACTTGAAGAGGTCGGATCGAGTTTCAGCCATGCTCGTCAGACTCCTGGCCTTGCTGTCTACCCACATGTCGACCAGGACGTACTGGGAGGAGAGTAAGAAGAAGAGAAGTGAAGGAGAGGAGAAGTGAAGGAGAGGAGAAGAGGAGGGAGGAGCAAGTGAGTCGGATGAGATGACGATGATGATTGCGAAGACGATGGAGGGAAGGATAGAGGAGGAGGAGGAGGAGGAGGAGGAGGAGGAGGAGGAGGAGGAGGAGGAGGAGGAGGAGGAGGAGTAGCTCTACCTTGAGGTTGTGCAGGTCGAAGGCTCCCATCTCAGCGAGACGACAAAACTTTCCTGGAGTACCTGAGGACAGAGAGTGAAGGAACGAGAGGAGAGGGAACACAGGACAGGGCAGGGCAGGGCAGGACAGGACAGGACAGGACAGGACAGGACAGGACAGGACAGGACATGACAGGACAGGACAGGGAGGAGGGGCGGAAGGGTGTTCGAACACGTGAGCATAATCTTTGGTAATACCAAACAAGGAGGAAGAGGAAATGGAAAAGCAGGAGAAGGAAGAAGGGGAGGAGGTGGTGGTGGAAACGAGGAGGAGGAGGAGGAGGAGGAGGAGGAGGAGCAGCAGCAGCAGCAGCAGCAGCAGCAGCAGCAGCAGCAGCAGCAGCAGCAGCAGCAGCAGCAGCAGCAGCAGCAGCAGCAGGACGCAACATCAACTCACCCACGAAGATCCTTGAGTCGATCAAAGACCTCTGGAGGCGATGTTGAAGCATCTGAGGCTTGAGAAGGAAGAGCCTGGCAACGGGGCACTCGCCGTCAAACTCGGAGATGGCGTCTGAGATGATCTTGCAGCGCTCTGTAGAGATACAGAGGATGAGGAGGACTGGGGCAGCGCGGTTGGAGATGTATCTTTGCCCTCGCGTGATACTGATGTTGAAGGATGTGATTTCAGGGATCAGATCTGGTCTTTCTTTCTTGTAGAGCTTGTCGAGTAACACTGCGAAATTGTCATCATCTTCACCAGCACCATCGTCCTCTTCCATGTTGTTATTCATCATCGTCATCTCCTCCTCCTGCCCCTCCGCGCGCTCCTCCTCTCCTCCTCGTCTCCTCCTCCTCCTCCTCCCTCCATCGTCCTCCTCGTCCTCGTCCTTCTCCTCGTCGTCTTCCACAATCATGTCTATCATCTCCATCGTCATCATCATAGCACTTACTTAAACTCAACGGGGGTCTGACAATTGTCAGGGTCACATTCGTTCCAGCTTCTCCACATATCATGTTTGCAACGTCGGCAATGCGATCTTTGATCGGACCCGAAGCTATCACCTTGTAATCTCATCTCATTGCAAGTTCACAATGTTCGAATCATCATCACAAACCTTCTTCAAAGACTTTCCGTCAACAGAGATGATGTAATCTTGCTCTTTCAACCCGCAGATGTCCGCTGTCAAGATGGAAAAGTGAGATGCTTGCATGGTTGTGGAGCAAACAAACGATCTTCTCATCAGAGATACAAGAACTCCTCAACAACCCATCTCATGTCCAATAAGAACATGTTCCGCAATACACTTGTACAGCTCAATCAGTGCAAGAGTGTACATGCCTGGGCCTTTTGTCAAAGATTGTTTGATGAGAACGATCCTCCTGTCAGGATGAACAACATCTGGGCGATCTATGTCCAGCTCAACACCAATGCCGCAGTTGTAGAGATCCGGGAGAAGTGCGTTGGAGTCTCTGGGATGGGTGTTAGAAAATGTGGGAAGAGAAGGTAAGGTGAGGTCACATGCTCTATCATCTATCATCATCATCTCCATCATCAACATCATCATCATCATCATCATCATCATCATCATCATCATCGTCTCCATCGTCATCATCACCATCATCTCCATCATCGTCCTCATCATCATCATCATCATCATCATCATCATCATCATCTCCATCATCTTCATCATCTCCATCATCCATTCCCCATTCCACATTATCTTTCTTACTTCTGACAAAGTTGAACCTTCCAATTAGGACACAGCTCTTTGATGTAACTCGCAAGCGCGTTTGCGCGATCCCTCTTGAAGCTGCTGGTGCTGTTGACATACGATGAATACGGCTCAACGAACTGATCCTCATGGATGTCTTGGGCAAGGAAAGTATCTCGTGAGTCCTCGATTGCATTCTAATAGGGAGAAAAGTCAGACAAGTCGAACAAACACACGAACAACAAGCGGAGCAGCAGCAGCAGCCCTACCACCACCAGCGCCATCAGCAGGAAGATGATGGAGATCAGGGAGGAGGAGGAGGAGGAGGAGAAGGAGGAGGAGGAGGAGAAGGAGGAGGAGGAGGAGGAGGAGGAGGAGGAGGAGGAGGAGGAGGAGGAGCAGCAGCAGCAGCAGCAGCAGCAGCAGAAGCAGCAGCAGAAGCAGCAATTTCAAGATCATGATTCTGGTGTAGGACTTCACAAAGTCTCCAAAGACACTCAATCACCGCCAACAATGCAGATGGCGTGAATTTCGACATCTCGATAGCTCGAAGCCCTTCGAAGAAAACCACATTCTCAGTCTTGTTGTTCTTACAGACCTGCAAGACATTTTTGTCAGATGTTACTCCTTGATCATCACAAAACGTTTCCGTCCATCATGTAAAAGGTTTTCTGCCTCTCATTGTATTTGTTGAGAACTGATCGCAACAAAAGAAAACATTCCCGCAACAAGAAAGATTTCAAATTTCAACATCTCGTCCAATCATCTTTCAAGCATGAGAACTGAAAACAGGAGAGCTGAAAACATCCACAACAATCTACAAATTGAAAACTCACATTGAATGCTTCATTCTCCCGCAGACTTATAATGGAAAATCCCTTGCCAAAAGAGTGCTTCAGAAACACCTGCTCCAGCGTCGTTCGCAACTGTGACATCTCCACAGGAATCGAAGGCATGAACAGGTATTGATCGTCGAGAGACGACGAAGGTTGTTGTTTTCCAACCAATTTTGGCAGTGAGGTAGACTGTGCCGACGGAAGTTTTGCTAGTCTGAACCCTATGGCATACATACACCTCAGCCCTCCCTTGCAACTTGCGACGCGGGATTGGAACATTGCGTTGCCACGTCTGATCACGCGAACTTTCTCGTCTTGGCGGTTGTTGACGATGTTGGTAGCATACAGCAGTATTGTCTCAACACAAGTTGCAAATTTCTTCCTGCTGTTCACGTTCTGCTGCATGTAGTTCAAGGACGATCGCAGGTCCATCCCTCCCTTCCTCTTGATCCAAAACACCTCATCCTCATCCTCTTCCACATCATCATCATCTTCATCTGAGTCCGAGTCGTCTTCCTCTGAAGATGAGGATATTGACATAGATTCCTCCTGTTTCTTCCGAATCATCTCCTCCAACGACACACCCTTCTTGAAGTGTTCATCGGTGTATTCTATCCCCTTCTCCTGAGTCTTTTTCCTGTTCGAGGCTTTCCACGCTGCCTCCAGCACTTTCATGGACGGTAACGGTTTCGTCGGCCGGTTCGACATCTGACTTGCAGCGTCGACTCGCTTCTCTTTCCCGTCCTTCTTTCCTTGTGTGTTTCTCGTTTCCTCTTCATCTTCACTGTCGCTGACGTCCGCCATGTCTTGACCTGTCCTGATCGCCTTCGTCGCTCTTCTTACCTTGGCCAGAATCTCCTCCTCACGTTTCTTGGGGTCAACTTCGTCTCTCATAACTCCCTCCTCCTCCTCCTTCTCCTCCTTCCCCACGTCCATACCATCCATCTTGAAAGGCTTGTTATCTTTCTCCTTTGTTCTCTTTGCCACTTTCTTCAACCTTGTATTAGGTTTGCTTGCCATGACTTTATCATCAAACAATTCATCGACCTCGCCATGTCTCTTTGAACCATGTTTGCTCCCCTTCAAACCCTCGTCCTTGACCCCCTTGTTTCTTCCTTCGAGTTTCTTTTCTCGGTCTCTCAAGTTGTCGTCGACAAACTCATCCTCCAACTTTTTCATCCTCCGCGCCTCCTCCTCCTCCTCCTCCTCCTCCTCCTCCTCCTCCTTTTGCTTCCTCTTCTTCCGTTCTATTTCCTCTTTGGTCCCTTTGTCTTTCATTCCCTCCCTCTCCTTCTCCCTCTCCTTCATGTCCTTCTTTTCTTTCTTGACCTTGTTTTCCTTGTTTTCCTTGTTTTCTTTCTTGACCTTGTTTTCCTTGTTTTCCTTGTTTTCCTTGTTTTCCTTGTTTTCCTTGTTTTCCTTGTTTTCTTCCTTGTCCTTCTTTTCCTTCTTGCCCTTTTGTTTCTTCTTTTCCTTCTTGCCCTTTTGTTTCTTCTTTTCCTTCTTGCCCCTCTCCTCCTCCTCCATCTCTTCGTCTTCTACCGCATCCCGCATCGCTTCCCAATCAAAATCATCCACCTTCACGTTCTCAAGATAATCCTCCGCATCTTCCAGGGACTTGAAGTCCGCGCTCGACACCTTGAGAGCTTTCAGCTTCTCCTTCACCTTTTCCTCCCTCTTCCTCCTCTGAACTCTCTCCTTCCTCGCTTCAGCAGCTCCGTCCAGCTCCCGCAGCTTTCCTTCCACGTGCTTCTTCAAGGAATCAATCTCAGATTGTTTGTACATGCCCTTGAGAAATAGCTCCTGCCCGTCCTTTAGCTTCTTCTCCAACTTTCTTCTCAACGCATTCTCCTTATCAGTTGGCGTTCCTGCGTCCTGCTTCTTCCTCTCAAACTCCGAGTCTTCTTCTGAGGAAGAGCTCGATAGCTTCGAAGTCGACCTTGCCTTGCTCACGGCGTTGAGCGATGTCCAACCTCCCGCTGTCCTCTCCTCCTCCTCCTCCTCCTCCTCCCTGGACGCTCCTTCCGAACCTTCCTCGCTGTTCGACACGTGAAAGCTGAACATTTTCCTCTTCATCTCTTCTCTTCTCCTGGCAACGTCTTCGAACGTCGGCATGATCGCTCCTGTCTTCGAAGCTATCTCCACCTCCCTCATCCACATCTCCTCGACGCTCTCCAACTTTCCTCTCTCCGCCAGGTTGCTCTTGTGATCTCTCGACGTCTGCGTGTACCTTATCCCCCCCGTTGCTACCTGCGGCCGCTCCTGCTCCAGAATTTCTTCTGCTCTTGCCCGCTGCCTGTCAGCATACTTGGCGTCTGCCGCCAGCCGTTTCCTCTCTCGCACCCGCTTCCTCCTCTCCTGTTTCGTCAACCTCTCCTCCTCCTGCCAACCGTCAGATCTCAGAAAACGCCGCCTTGTACATCAACATGGTTGGACATCGTTGGTGAAGACAGCAAACATTGCAAACACTGTCTGGCATCGCTCATGAAGACAGATATCACTGCAAACACATTTTGACATGGCTCATGAAGACAGATATCACTGCAAACACTTCTCACCGTCTCTGAATCCTCGTCCATGCTCGCATGACCGCCACGGAGGCCGTGCAGTCTTAGGAAAGCAGACGCTGTCGTGACTGCCCTGGGGGACATGGCTCTTGAAGAGAGGGTCGCCGCATGTGGGCATGCGTTGGATCTACAGATCTCAACATTGCAGACTGTCAGGAGGAAGAAGAATCCTGCGATGCTGCCTCCAATACGCTGACGGGAAGGCATGGCTAGCACTCGTAGAGCCTGCTGATAATGCTGCCGTCTCAACTCTTCAAAGCATGGCGAGCGAGCGCCTCTGAGCAGCGCCAGCGCTGCATGGATACAGCTGGTCGAACATGGTCAGACTTGTCGCTCCTTCTCCTCCTCCTTCCTCAACGTGCTCTCATCGCAGCATTTTCATGTCCATACCATCGCTCCTCCTCCTCCCTTGAAGTCCATTCCGTCGATACCACGTGGGAGATGCGGCCGGTGAGAACGAATAACTACCTACCCCTCAAAGTATGGAGATTATCAGGGGTACAGAAACAAAAATTGATCATTGTTGTACTGAATAAGGTATGTGAGTAAAATATATCAACATGTCGTTCTACTAATAGACGCCTCGTGGGATCCCGAAAGGAGGGTCGAGCAAGGGAGGGAAGGAAAAGAGGAGAGAGGAGCAGCAGAGGAGAGGAGAGGAGAGGAGAGGACTGGACTGGACTGGAGGGCAGGGCAGGACAGGACAGGACAGGACAGGACAGGACAGGACAGGACAGGACAGGACAGGACAGGAGGCGAGGGGAGAGGCGAGGAGGTCAGAGGGAGGTCGATGGAAGTGGAGCAGATGAGGGAAGCCAAGGAAAAGATTAACAGAGAGAAACGGTTTGACGAGAAGTAGGCAGGACAGGACCAAGAAGAAGAAAAGACAAGAAATCAACATATGGAAAATTCAAAAATGTTCTTGATTGTTTGCTTCATTTGAAATGCTTCAAACAAACGTGTTTTCATCTAACAATCAGCAATGAGCTCGTCAATACTGCAGCAGTGCAGAAGAGACAGTTGCGATATCTAACAAAAAGGAATGTAATATGTGACAAGGACGAAGGAGTGATCAGAAGTTTACATCTATCCTTTGAAGAATTGAACTCCCTGTAACATGTGAAGATGTAAGAGATTGTGAATGATACAGCAAGACAAACAACCTCGGCCGACATTCTCCACCTTCTTCCTTCGTCAGTGTCAAGCCAAACTTTCCCTGGTAGTGAAAATCAGCATGTAGATCAGACACAAGTAGCAAGTCACCTTCTTCTGAGCTGAGGAAGTTTTCCAGCCACTCTCTCTCGCTGTCTGCGCGATCGATCTCAGAGGTTGAAACATCAGCATATATGCATGACAAGCAAGCTGGACCAACACACACATCAAACACTCATATACTAGGGTAACATACATAATCTCGTCATCATCATCTCCATCATCGTCATGATCATCTCCACCATCATCATCTCCACCATCATCTCCATCATCATCATCATCATCATCATCATCATCATCATCATCATCTCCATCATGTCAAGGGTTTCAAGTCAAGCAAACCTGGTATTTCTCCTCGCGACTTTGCCGGGTTACCAGAACTCTGGACATGAGCCGGGGAGTCGGAACGAAAAACAACTTGCGGAGCATCAAAAGACTCTTTCTGTTCTGCGCCATGTTGACCTTTCCTGCTGTCTGCGGGCTGTTCCCTTGACAAGACAGAAACATTCATCTTGACTGATGCATTTGTTTCCTGACTTGTCTGGCCAAGTCTGTGATCCTTGGATGATGATGATGATGATGATGATGGGAAGCTGCTTGTTTTCTTCACCTTTGAAAGTCACATGATCACTGAGTCTGTGCACGCGTGGAGGAGGAAGAGAGCAGCAGCAGGAAGACCAGGACGAGGACAAGGGCAAGAAAACGCATGGAGACGAGCAGGAGCAGGAGCCGAAACAGGAGCAGGAGCAGGAGTAGTAGGCTGGAGAGGCAGGGAAGGCAGGGAAGGAGGAGCAGGAGCAGGAGCAGGAGCAGGAGCAGCAGGAGCAGCAGGAGCAGGAGTAGTAGGCTGGAGAGGCAGGGAAGGCAGGGAAGGAGGAGCAGGAGGAGGAGGAGGACGAGGAGGAGGAGGAGGAGGAGGAGGAGGACATGAGATAAGGTAACCTCTATTCCGCGGGAGAGAACAGGTCCAAGAATCGACTGCTGCTCACGAGGCTGCAGCTGCAACGAGAACGATGTCAAGGCTGCAAAAACCAAAACTTGGGCAAAAATGGAATAAGGTGATGAGAAGAAATGGTAGTAGGAAAAGGGACATGGGAGTAGGAAAAG
>NW_005434473.1:72590-77187 GCF_000315625.1 Guillardia theta CCMP2712
CAGCAGCAGCAGCAGCAGCAGCAGCAGCAGCAGCAGCAGCAGCAGCAGCAGCAGCAGCAGCAGCAGCAGCAGCAGCAGCAGCAGCAGCAGCAGCAGCAGCAGCAGCAGCAGCAGCAGCAGCAGCAGCAGCAGCAGCAGCAGCAGCAAGAGGCAGAACTATTAAAGTTCCAAGGAATTGGTATGGAATACCTTCAACTTGCCGACGCCATAACATGGCAGTCTACGAGAATTCTCTGACTCACGTCTGAGCAAACATGTCAGAGCTCTTCTGCCCTCCTCGCCCGTTTCTCACATAGAGCTCTTGACAAGGTAATGGTGATTTCCATCACAGTCCGCGATATATCCGTAAGCAAACCCTCCACGGGCGCAGGGGACAAGGACTACCTGAGGAGAGAAAGTATGCAATACAATCATGGCAAAGTGAAAACATGTAGACAGCCATTGACAAGTCACAACATGCAGACAAGGTGAAAAATACGGCGATCGAACCTCCAACTTGTCAAACTTGGAGGAAAGACCAAAGATCACGGATCTGCGCAACACAGATGTTCAGTGATGTGTGGAAACGAGAAACGAGATCGATATCAACCTGAGATCCTCTTGAGTTGGCTCCTTCCCAATCGCGCGAATGTTGTTGATTTCTTCGCTCCTTTTTGCACAAATTCCTGACAAACTCTTCCCCAACATCGGTTCTGGTACAGGTTTGACCGCCCCAGCTCCTATACATCCTTCAGTTCCAGTTCTGCCCACGCATCCACCACCACCACCTCCTCCTCCTCCTCCTCCTCCTCCTCCTTCTCCTCCTCCTCCTCCTCCACATAACGTCATCGTCATCGTCATCGTCGTCGTCGTCATCATCATCACCAGAGGCGGTGGTTGTTTCATCATTGCAAACAGACACAGCAACAACACAATCATCACCATCTCGTTCGTATCTTCCTCCGCACTTCAACACCATCAGCACATTGATGATCTACCTAGCTCAACATTCCAGAAAACCCGTTTCTTCGCATCTGTCTTTCTGCTCTCCAATACTCCAAAGCACAGCCCTCCCTTGGACCTGTTTGCACGCACGTTTGAACTTCGTTGTCTCCTCCGAATGCAACATTGCGTCACCTTGGAACAAGGACAAGATCACCAGCGTCGAAAGTGATTTTGTAGTCAACCCCGAATGAGAAGACAACCTGCGAATATTCACATCACGAGTCAACTCTTGTGATGTGATGAAAAAATGTTGACAAGTGGGAATGATTAGATGTAAAAATATTGAAAACTAGCGATGATGAGATTTAAGAACAATGAAGGTAACAATGGGAAGTATGAAGAACAAAATTGCGGAGATGCACTCATGACTTCATGAAAAGCTCGCAAGAGAACAAACAACGAAAAGTCACGAATCGCAATCTTGTCATCGACCAAATCGAGCTCTTCCCATGCAGAATTACAGTTCAAACACAAACTCACCATCTGGCACTGCCCAGGAGTCGGAGACGACCCAACCAGTCGAGCCTCGTTGTCACTCAGCACGTTTCCTGCAGAACATCTCGCGATGAGGACCAACTTTCGTGCGAGGAGGCGAATGTACCAGACAGCTCTCCCCGGAAAAGTTTCCTCTCCTCCTCCTTCTCTGCTCCTGCCTCCTCCCCCTCTCGCTCCCCCTCTTGATCCTCCTCCTCTCCTTCTCGCCCCTCCTCCGCCTCCGCCTCTCTTGCTCTTACGTTCTGTACACCGACCAGCGCTCCCTCCCTCTCAACTTCCTTCACTTCCCTCCTTATGATCGTTTTCTTGATCTCATCGGCACGTCGAGAAGTATGCGAAGCAGCAACCTGCCCCATCACGTTCTCTCTCATTTGATTGTAAGAAATCTCAACAACCCAAGTCAGTCACATCTCCATGTTTGCAAAGAACAAAATTCTCACAATCCTTGGAGCATTCGTCGATTTGTTTGCATTCAGCCGCTCTTTCTCTAGCAGATCGGAAGCTTTGTTCTCGTGCAACGGGGCCTTCAACAAGGCAGTCAAGGTGGAAACTTGCACAATCTGATTTCAACAAGACAATCTGAACAAGAATGAAGAGAGACGGATCAAGGTCGTATGGTTAGAAACGTTTCACCTTGTTCGCTGTTGGTTTTGGAGCATCCAACTCACGTTTGAGGACTTCGAAAGACGACACGTTCTTCGAAACGTCCTTGCTTCCCCCAGACTGCAGGATAGCAGGCACGTTATGACATCTTCTATCCTCCTCCTCTCCTTTTGCTACCGCATCGGCGCTGCTTATATCTTGCCTCGTCTCCTTCATGCTCTCGAACCACTCCTTGGAGCCGACGAGAAACGTTTTCTCTGCTAGAAAGAACTCTTCCTGTCAACATCTTGCAACGCAACAACATCATTCACCTTCCCCCTGCTGTCGCGCTGGCGCAGTCGACGAGTCAACTGAGGCGTGCTGCACAGCTCCGGCCTACCTCAACACGTCAGCGATCCCTCATGCTCGTCACGCCTTGTCCCAGCAACCTGCTGAGCTGCAGCAGGAGCATGTCCAACTTCATCCTTCTTCTCTGTGAGCAGCAGAAATGAGAGCAGTAGGCAGCAGCAAACATCAGACTTGATCGGAACGGAAGGTACTTCTGTGAGAAGAGAGATGGGCTCAGGATTGATGGGAGCTCCACCCTGTCCATCAAAGTCACTGCTCTCCACACTACCATTCTGCACCCACTTTGGTTTCGAACTCTCTGAAACTTGCTCAGGAACTTTCGAATCAGCTTCAGAACTTTCGGGCTGGTCTTCCAAAATCGCCGGAGGACGGGTCCCTGCATCCTTGAACGGAACTGAAGCTGATTGAACGCATGTCAGAACGAGATGAAGAACAAACAAACAAACAAACACGTCAGCACCTGGCTGTGTGCTCTTCCTGTTCGTTGATATCCATCGCAAGTTTACCAGCTCTCAGCGAAACAACAACACGTAGAGCATACAATCAACGAGATCTTACCGCCCTGCCTCGAAAGCTTCACTTGATCCTGCAGACGTTGTCATGCAAACACAATCACGACTAGCATATTATCCGTTCACCCCCGTCATCGATGTCCAGAAGGTCATCAAAAGCATTCTCGTCAAGCTCGTCGCCGAGCTAAGAAAGAGTTAGGAGGGACAGACAAGCGAAGCTAATGGCTTCTTGGGGAAGTGTTGATGCGGATTAGGGAGGCTGATGAGGAAGGGCAGGAGCAGGAGCAGGAGCAGGAGCAGGAGCAGGAGCAGGAGCAGGAGCAGGAGCAGAAGCAAGCAAGAGCAGGAGCAGCAAGGAGCAGGAGCAGAAGCAAGCAGGAGCAGGAGCAGCAAGGAGCAGGAGCAGGAGCAGGAGCAGGAGCAGAAGCAGAAGCAGGAGCAGGAGCAGAAGCAAGCAGGAGCAGGAGCAGGAGCAGGAGCAGGAGCAGGAGCAGGGAGAGAAGACGCAGGAGCATCTGCGCATGCTACATGTGATGCAAGGACCTGCGACAGCATCGCCATTCAGCCCCCGACCAGCCCGCCTCATTGAGAATGAGGGTGATGAAATGGGATTGAGTGGGGAGGAGGGTTAAAAAGGTAGGGGGAGGAGGGGTCACATCTCTATGGTTTTGTTGCGTCATCGGGCAGATGGAGGAGCAGGAGACGGAGCAGGAGCAGGAGCAGGAGACGGAGCAGGAGCAGGAGCAGGAGCAGGAGCAGGAGCAGGGGCAGGAGCAGGAGTAGGGTTAGGGGCAGGGGCAGGGGCAGGGGCAGGGGCAGGGGCAGCAGGAGCAGCAGGAGCAGGAGCAAGCAGGCAGGAAGGAAGACAGGCAGGAGGTCAGGGAAGAGGAAAGGGAAGAGGAACGTTAGGAGGAGGAAAGGAATGAGATAAAGATAGGACTGGTGCAGAAGTTTACCAGGGCGTCACGACATGAAAGGCGGACGTGTCGAGAGGAAACAAAAATCTTTAGAGCTGGAACGCTGACAAGTTCCTACCAGTTGACAGCTGTGACTTCAAGTGGCGACCATGCGTTCTCTCATGCACACCTTGGTGTTTGCTGCATGGCTGGTGAGCGCCTGGGCTGCGTCCACGAATGCGTACAAAGCATGGAGCTCCGGTCAGCTGCATGAAGGAGAGAGGAGAGAATCTCTGCTGAGCTCAGGTAAGCTGAACAGCGAGGGTGCAGGGTGTAGGGAGAGGGGCGGAAGATCGTTGAGTCGAGCTCCTTTCCTTTCACCCCTTGCTGTTTTATTGTCGGGAATGAGAGGAAGGTGAAGGTAGTGACAAGAGGCAGAGAAGTGAATGGCAAGATGGATGAGTTGTTATGCCTGGAATGTGCAAACAGACACATGTTTACTAGTTGCCAACCTTGACCTTCCCTTCACCCACCTTTGCTTGCGGACATCTCTTACAGCGCTTGGTGCTGTGCCATGTATGTGACAGCAGGTACTGATCAGGATCAATGGTACCGGAACCAAAGGGGAGGGTTCATATCGGTACCCATGAGTACTATACGGACAGGCACGGAGTGAGAAAGATCGACAAGGTGGAAGATCAACTTTCTCTTCCTCTACTCCCTCCCTCCCTCCCTCCCTCCCTCCCTCCCTCCTCCCTC
>NW_005434472.1:0-2891 GCF_000315625.1 Guillardia theta CCMP2712
CCTTCGCTGTATCCCTTAACGTCTCTTCTTCTTCCTCCTCCTCTTCGTCGCTCTCTGTTCCTTCCTTCGTCACGATGTCCTCCTCCTCCTCCTCCTCCTCCTCCTCCTCCTCCTCCTCCTCCTCCTCCTCCTCCTCCTCCTGCCTCCAACGCCGCAGCCACCGCTGCAGCCTTCGCCAGCTACTCAAGATGTCAGGAGGGGGATGGGCACTCGAGAGCGACAGACCTTTCTATGCTGCTTCCATGCTTCCTGCGAGGAAGAACGTGAGAAAATTAGGACAAGGAGAGGGGAGAGGCAGCAATGGGGGAAAGGTTTAGGGATGAGGAGGATGAGAAAGGACGAGCGAGGATGAAGAGGAGCAGGAGCAGGAGCAGGAGCAGGAGCAGGAGCAGGAGCAGGAGCAGGAGCAACGGGAAGGAGGAGTGACTAGGAAGGCAGAGAAGCTTACCCTCGCGGTACGGGGAGGGGCCTCCAGCAGAATGTCAGATTGTCGTTGACTGGGTTCAACCGGAGAGAGAGAACTCAGAAGGCGATGCGAATTGATTGAGGCCAAAGATGCGGGAGGAGGAGGAAAAGCAGCAGTAGCAGAAGCAGCAGTAGAAGCTTCAGCTCCTCCAGCTCCTCCAGCTCCTCCAGCTCCAGCTCCAGCTCCAGCTCCAGCTCCAGCTCCAGCTCCAGCTCCAGCTCCAGCTGGAGCAGCAACAGGATCCTAAGAACAGTCGAGGAGTTATGGAGCCTCCCTTGGGTGCCTCTTTTGCCTCCTCCCCCTCCTCCTCCCGTCCCACCAGCGCCCTCTCACCTCCTTCCCGTTGGTCTCCGGCATGCTGATCCCTTTCAAGCTCAGCAGTCGTTCGATCTGACCGTTCATGTGAGAATCCCCTCCCTCCACTCCCTCCCCTCCCCTCCCCTCCCTCCCCTCCCTCCCCTCCCTCCCCTCCCTCCCCTCCCTCCCTTCTCTTCCTCTCTCTCCCCATTCCTCCTCTGCATCCTCACCTTCACTCGTAGTATGTCGCTTCTCTCCGACGCTGCCAAGAGTTCGGCCACCTGCTCCTCGAGCTTCTTCACTCGATCCAACAACTGCCTGTTGCTCTCTGTGTCGTCTTCCCACTTTCCACCGTCACAGAAGAACTTCTCGCATCCCTCAGACGACGCAGGCTTGGTTTGATTCTCCAACATCAGCAACTGCGGAGCGATCAGCCCTCCCAAGTACCCCGAACCACTCTGTCCGCTATCGCCGCCGCCGCCACCACCACCACCACTGTTGTGTCCTCCTCCCTCCTCCTCCCTCCTCCTCCCTCCTCCTCCCTCCTCCTCCCTCCTCCTCCCTCCTCCTCCCTCCTCCTCTCTCCTCCTCTTGTCCCACCTTCAGCCCGAAAAGAGCAGCTGCTGTGGATGAGTTGCTGTGATCATGACTCTCGTTGCTGATGCCAGCAGCGAGCTGACGCTGAAGGGGGTTGTCAGAGGGATAAAGATGGGGACAGAGGAGAGGCAGCCAGCCAGCCAGCCAGCCAGCCAGCCAGCTAGCCAGCCAGCCAGCCAGCCAGCCAGCCAGCCAGCCAGCCAGCCAGCCAGCCAGCCAGCCAGCCAGCCAGCCAGCCAGCCAGCCAGCTAGGCAGGCAGGCAGGTAGGCAGGCAGGCAGGCAGGCAGGCAGGCAGGCAGGCAGGCAGGCAGGCAGGCAGGCAGGCAGGCAGGCAGGCAGGCAGGCAGGCGACCTGGACGTAGAGCACGAGATGGTAACGCATCATCTCCTCGAAACCTTCCGAACTGAGACGGCGAATCAGAGAGGGAAGGGAGGGCGGGGAGGAGGAGGCAGGAACGAGAAGGAACGACAAGCCGGGTGCAAGAGGGAGAAGAGACTGGGTGGGGGGTAAGAGGGGAGCAAGTACAGCTGACGGGGAGAGAGGGGGGAGGCAGGACTCGAGGAGCAGGAGCAAGACAGGAGGAGCAGGACAGGAAGAGCAGGAGCAGGAGCAGGAGGAGAAGCGACGTGCGTCCAGGGGGCAGGAACAGGGACCTTAGACATCCGTTGGAGTTGCAGAAGGAGAAGTTGGGCCCAGCAGTGAGGACATGGTAGTCATCGGGAGAGAGGTGAATCTGACCCACGAGCGGAAAGTAAGTCGGGGATGGAAGGGGAGGAAGAGAGGGGGAGGGAGGGAAGGGGAGCAAGAGAGAGGGAGGAAAGGGGGGGGGAGTGGAGGAGGAGGGAGGGAACGAGTCCGGCAGGGCGTCAGCAGCTCGCAGAGGTTTGAGAGGTTGTCAAGGTCTCGTACCTGAGCATCCTTCGAGTTGTGGGTGAGTTTCTTCAGGCCATCTGCAAGCTCGTTGAACGTGACTGGCTCTGCGTCAGCAACCTCCTCCTCCTCCTCCTCCTCCTCCTCCTCCTCCTCCTCCTCCTCCTCCTCTTCGTTCGTCCCCCTCGCCCATCCCCTTCCTCCCTCAAACGTTTCCCCTTGCTCACTTTCTCCGTTGCTGTCCAGGTCGAGCTTCTGGTGACGAGCGGGTTGATCAGAGCACGAAGGCAGAGGGCGGAGGAGGTAACACAGGGAAGGAGAAGAGCAGGCAGTGAGGCATCAGGCTGCAGGAGCGAGAGTGAAGGGAGAGGGGGATGGAGGAGGCAGCAGGAGGCCAAGGAGACAGGCAGATCGCAGCAGGCAAGGGACATGAGAAGGGTCCAGACCTCGTACAAGCTTAAGATCCTTGCGGAGAGATCCGCCGAGGTCTTGAAGCTCGCGAGGTTGCAGAGGAGGGGATCCAGCGCTGATTCCTTCTTGAACGAAACCTTGAGGCAAAAGGTCACCGTTACCTCTCACTGCAGGACCCTCCTTCCGTCTTCCCTTGCCCACTACCACCACCACCACCACCACTGTCCCCTCCTCCTCCTCCTCCTCCA
>NW_005434472.1:2991-27917 GCF_000315625.1 Guillardia theta CCMP2712
CCGTCCTCCTCTCTCCTCCACTCCCACTCCTCCTCCCTCCTCCTCTCCTCTCCTCTCCTCTCCGCTCCCTCTCCTCTCCTCTCCTCTCCTCTCCTCTCCTCTCCTCTCCTCTCCTCTCCTCTCCTCTCCTCTCCCCTCCTTTCCTTGCTCACCTCCATCATGCTCTCTGCCATGCTGCTCTTCACTTCTGCTGTCGTCTGCACGAACTCATCGAGCAACACGGCCACAACTGGAATTCGCATCTCAGGGAGGAAACGGAACATCCCGGTCACCGATGTTCATCATGACGATCCCCGTGATCAGGTAGTAGCTAACAAAGAAGAAGTTGATCTGCAGGAGGAAGCAAACTTGAGAAGGATGCAGGCACTTGCAATGGAGCAGCAGAGGGTAGGAAGGAGGGTGGAGGACAGGCATAAGAGAACTCGATAGGAAAGTTGGAGCAGGAGCAGAATTGGCGGCGCAGCAGCAGCGGCAGGGCTCGTCAACAACCGGCAAATCATGGGAGAAGACTCCAGTGTTCATAGGGCGAACGATGTTCGTCACCCAACCGTCTCCTGTCGCGATCTGAAACATCTGATGCCCCAGTTAGCACGGCAGGAGAGCGAGCGGGAGGGAAAGGAGAGGAGAGGACAGAGGTAGCTGGAGCAGGAGCGGCAAAGATAGAGGTAGGGGGGGCAGGAGCGGGAGCGGGATAGGCTAGGACGGTGGTACCGAGCGAGGATGGGAAAAGGAGTGAGATAGCGGGAGCGGCAGCGGAAAGGACGGAGGTAGCAGCGGCAGAAAGGACGGAGGTAGCGGCAGCGGGAGATGAAGGGGGGGGGGAGAGGAAAGGTACCGTGAACAGGGCGAGAGAGAAGCTGCCGAAAAGCTCCTCGTCCTCGGCTCCGAAGAAGATCACGGCCATCACCTTCAACCGCCCAGCATCAGGCCCAGCACATCTCCGGCTGGTGACCCACCGCGTAGAGAGATGAGAAGAGGAGGAGGATGCAGAAGGCGTTGGCGACCGGGACGATGGCGGACGTCATGGACTGAACGATAGCGCGCAAGGAGGGCATCTTCTTGAACAAACGAACCACCTGCGTCCCACTAAGTCACCGAAGACTCAAAACTCCTGCTCCTTCCTGTCCAAAATTGTACACAGCTGTCTCGACCTCCTCCTGTTTTTCTCTCAACTGGCCCAAAGGATTCTACATCATCCCCTCCTGACTTTCCTCACCCCATCCTTGTTCTTCTTTCTCACCCTTGCCCTCCTCCTTGTTCCCCTCCTCCCAGATCCTTGTCCTCTTACCCGAAAGATACGGACGAGACGGAGGAGGCTCACTCCAGGGAGGTTCTGGATCATGAGAGAAACGATGGAGATCACGACGACGATGAAGTCGAAGACCTTGCAAGACACCAACAAGTCACTTCTCTCCCCGCCTCTTCATCTCTTTCCCTCACATTCCAACCGTCCAGGAAGAAGGAAAGGGGGCCGGTTGATATCAGGTTTGCGACGAGCTCCAAGGAGAAGATGACTATGAAGAAGATCTCGAGGGAATCGAACACATGGGACGTGCTGCTCCCGCTCGTTGGGAGCAGCTGGTAGTTGAAAACACTGACGAGAAAGTTGAACATGATGAGGAAGGCAAGGAAAAACTGGACGGGAGAGGACGTGTAGATCGTCCTGACACGGTACTGAAGTCTCGACCGCTTCCCCTGCATGGACTTGAGCCTCTTCTCCTCCTGCCTCTTGCAGTCCTGGATAGCACGCGACCACAGCATGCACGCCTCGTTGCTGGAAGCTCGGAGGGTGTAGGTCCTCCCGCTATTGAACCCGTTTGCCACTGTGAAGATGTTGAAAACCCGTGCCTTCGAGGGAGGGGTCTCTCCCACGTTCCCCAGCATGAACGTGCTGGAGGACTGCTTCTTGTCAGCGCGGGCATGCGCGAGGAACTCTTCCTCATGCTCCATCGAGACCGTCACCACGTCCATGATCGGGATCACGTCCGAGACTTCTGCCCCTGGTCTCCGCGCGAAGGAGATGGCGTCTCTACCGAGCGCTACATACCTCGGCCGCCAAGTCAGCTCCAGAGTCTGCTTCTCCAGCTCCCCCTCCAGCACCAAGTCGTCCCCCGTCGGCAGCTTCCCCCATCCCATGGACAGCCCGCTGAATCCTCCCGGGGCTTGCGGGGAGAGGAGATCGTCCGCTGCAAACTCATCTTCGGTCTCCGCGGAGATGTCTACTTGCAGGCCTTTGCTGCCCCGCCAGGTTGAGGTAACCATGCTGAATGCTCTGTGGGTATGGGATGAGGAGGGGAGGGAAAGAGAACGGCAGGCCGGTAGGTACCAGTCAAGGAGGAGAAGGAGGGAGGCGGTGGGGAGCAGGCAGGGCGTCCGCAGGAGGGGAGCAAGAACGAGCAAGCAAGATCAGTGGGTCTGCAGCAGTCCAGTCAGCGCAGGAACGAGAAATTCGAAGACAGTCTGAATGAAAACTTCCACTAAGAACTAGAGGGGAGAAGACAAGTTGTTCTCTCAGGCGAGGAAATGATAGTACAAGAACCAATGAACATGTAGAAGGAGCAGGGACTGCTAGTCACGAGGACTGTTGCGTGATGACAGCAGTAACAGGGCAGGACTCTCAGTTGAGGGCAGATGAGGGAGGTGAAGGAGAGCGAAAGGGACGTACAGTCTGCTCCATGAAGCCGCTCAAGGGACTGTAGGACAGCTGTAGGAAGGAGAGCAGTATGGGTCAGAGTATGGGTTGGCGGGAGCAGGGCGGCAGGGGAGTGGGCAGGTGTGTGGGGAGGGCAGGAAAACAAAATTTGACTGAAAGGATGATAACCCTCTACCCCACTTTTGACTGGACCAGACTGGGTACTCCATGGTGGGGTCCGGAGATCATGGAACGAGATATTTCAAGCTCGCCTCAAGTATTTACTAGAAGAAGAATAAAGACAGTCATAATTGATATCGAGGATATAGGAAAGCTCTGTTGTTTCGAGTCTGGACTTCAAGTTCGCCTGGGTAATTAAGGAAAATTGCGTCCAAAATTTGAATATGTAAGTCATGTTTCCATGAGTCGTACTCAAATACAAGCGGGTGTGCTGTCGTTACAAGCACAATCGTTATTCTGCAACGGTTGGTAACTGTTCCACGAAGAGGCGCGATGCAGCGGTGGGCGGGGGTAGCTGCATGGGGCGCAGCGATGGTGCTGGTGATGATGGTGGTGCAGCCGTTCCGCTCTTCTCATCCAGTCGTGATGGAGCAAGCCGAATCAGCGCTTGCTCAGCATGAGCAGCAGCGACAGGCTGCCAGGGGCACCATGTCAGGCTCCGTAAAACTCAAGAGCGCTGCCGCCCTCCTCATGGGAACTCGCAAAGTTCGCGCAAAGAAGATGCAGGTTGGTGGCCATGTGGCTCCCGTGGCTCCAAAAAGCAAGCAGGTGCACAAGAAACTGAGCGGCAAGAAAATCTTCGCTAGGATGATGTCTATCATCCACAAGAACGTTGCCGGCCAGAAGAAGCACATGAAGGCGCCTCCTGCTCCTGCAGACATTCCTGTGCCGAAGTCTGCCAAGATGAGGCATGGCAGAGCTATCTCCCTCAAGCAAATTTTGGAGGAGGATAATGCAGATGCTGAGAAGGAAGGGAAGGGGAGGAGGAAGTCACCGACATGGAACTTGACCCACCAACCGGCACCATATATGTGTACCGCGGGAGGGAAGTGAAGACCAACGCCGACGAGATCACAACATTCATTCTTGCTGGTGGATTCGGCGTTGAAGACGTCAAGTACATTGAGGGCGCTTCGGATGCAGATATCCGAATGGCCACTTGGGATAAGGATTGCAAGGCCATCATTTTCCCTCCTCTTCATGACATTCCCGATTTCGGCCCAAATGCTGTGAAGGATCTGCGGGCGTTTGCTTCTCACGGGATGCATCACAGTGGCACGATTCTGTTCATGGGTTCCTCGGTAGAAGTTCACATCATCAACGATGTCTTCGGCTATGAGCTTGAGCAGGACTTCAAACCTGGTCCTTACTACAAGAACGAGAGGGGGGTTCTTGGAACAGCTCTGCAGGATCTACCTGATAGAGTGAACGAATTGGGCAACACCGAGTCTCTTGGAGTGCTGAAGTCTTCCATGCCTCCTGAGTCCAGATCCTACTACGACTCGTTTGGTGACTCAGTGGCGTTCTGCGTTAGGTATGACCTCGGCAGGGTTTGCTATCTTGCTCAAGACTTCAAGTTATTGGAGAGAATGCCCCAATTGCAGGTGGAACTGGCTGAGAGCGAAGATGAGGAGCTGCAGATCGAAGCGGAGCGCGAGCTCGAGGCGCTGGGTAGGAAGACAGACACGTGGTTGGCCATTATGGAAGGAATGCTTCTTACTCCCGAGATCTCCGCGCCTGAGCCCGTGAAGCCTGAATCAGATTGAGCTGTATCCATATTTTTGTAATCAACCCTAACTTCTGAGTATGCTGCTTTTGAGTGTGACTGGTTAGAAAGAATAAACTGTCATAAAGGATGAAGTTGTATGCGCTATGCAATCGTGCCCTCGTCCATACTACCACATCCTTAGGAGAATCTATTCAACCTTTCATCAGTGGCGCATAACATCTCAGAACATTGTTTGCGGTGATAACAGCTAAATGACTCCTTGAATGATACGCATTGAAAACTGTCACCTAAACCTGTGTTAGCGTATGTCGATAGGGGAGATAACATCCATCACCTTGCGGAGCACAAGGCAAGAGCCAGAAGTCAAATTGTCGCCTTCCTCCTCCAATACCTGCTGACTGTATCACATGGATATTCATCAACGCTGGTATGTACGTTTGCATGGATGGTTGCCTTCATCTCTCCTGTTGGGTCCTTGATAACCTGTTGTTGAGATCATTCCATCACAGTTCGGCGAATAACTGTATGGATAGATACTGACCGCATCAGCACAATCATCTAGCAGATTAATAGATTTGACGAATGCAAAGAGCTTGGGAATCTTCTTGAGGTATCCATCTTTCAAGACCTGAGCAATCGTTGTCTGTACAAGAGGGTGATTGCATGTCACTGTTGTAGCCCCTGGTGAAGTGGCTAGGTACACAATGTCATGCGCTTCACTTCCTTGCTGTCTCAGGTCACCTCTGAATGGAGGTATGTCCAAATCCTGACTTTGAAGTCAATTGCAAGGAACTCGTTTCAAAAAAGCAACCTTCAGCATCTTGAGCCAAGTCGGGGACGAGAAATCAGCATCATCGGGGTCTATCGATGCACGCTTGCGACGAAGAGGCAGCTCTAGCATTGTGGAAGTAGCAGGGGTCGCAGAGCATTGAGTCATTCTGCTCAACACGGGATCAGGAACATATTCTAAGCAAGAAGAACATTTGCCAGTCAGAGGGATGATGAAGATGTAACGTGAAGAGAGTAACATCAAAAACGTGGTATATGCATCGATGTCTTACGTCTCTTGCGTTGTTTGTGTCTCGCAGAACCCAGCAGGGCCAGGAATGCTTCGTGTTTCATCCTACAATGCCATCAGCAAATCATCTTTTGCATTTTGTAATCAAACCACTTTCGAGTCTAGGCTGTCATGACATTCTTCTGGCAATTTCCAACGTTCTGCATTAGTCAGTACAGATGCTGTATATACTTCGCCTGAGAGAACTTCGTCTTCATTCCTTCTCCCCCTGAATGACTCCGTCTCTTTTTGAATGAACGAATGCCTCTCTGCTGGAATTTCTGATACTTGTCCCATCCTCTCAACTGTTCTGTTTTCTATATGTCTCACATCTTTTTGCGTAGATGAACTAGATCGTTGAGAAGGTTGACTGTTCTGCCGATTTTCTCCGAAAACAAAGGCATTCCCCTGAGAAGTAGCACATTTGTCCTGGCTCTCGGACAGATGCTCGATATCGACACGTGAATGGTCTACCTTACGAGCAATCTGGCTGAATTTTTGACTATCATTGGGGGGGTTGAAGTCAAAGAGTTTCCCGCTACTTTGGGATGGGCGAACTGGCTGCGATGTTGACTGTGTATTCACAGTCGGCGAGATTTGTGGGCTCGTCAGCATCGATGAAGTATCATGGCTCTCCAGCATTGAACTTAGAAACAATCCTCTAGGGCGAGATGAAAGCGAGGAGGAGTCATCGATGTTCAGATCTTCATCTTCGTCTTCTACATTTCTTCGCCTTGCCCCGCTCGCCAGCGGCAACCTGGCATTGCCAAACAGCGGCATACTGGCGGGAATTTCTGCCTCGTACTGATTTTTAACTTATAACTTTGAGTAAAGTCTCCGCGGTCTGCGCTTTCACTCACTCACGGTGGCAAGTTTGGCGGACGGACTCGGGACTGAGGCCCGGCCTTGGCGCGGGCGGGCGGGCGGCTACTCCGGGCCGCGCCGCACGGTGGCGCGGCCCGCCGTCACCGTCGGCGCCGCAGTCACCGCGAATGCCCAGGCTCCCGGAGTCTGACGGCCGTGCTGCGGGCTGGCAGTAGCTGCCGGGCCACTGAGGCTGGGCCGCCCGGCCGAAACGCCGTAACTGTGGCAGGCCGTGCGGAAGCGGCCGCTCCGAGCCATGATACACTAACTTGAATGTCCCGGGCCGGGACAGACTCAGACTCTAGTTATTGTGACCGTACAGCTATTGTCGAATCACCCCGCGGCGGCGTGAGTCAGCAAACTGATCTCTTGGAAGTTTCAGAGTCTGTATCGGGACTGATCACGGGGCCGCGCTGAGCTGGACTGAGTTTATTCGCTGGGGCTTCTTCATGCCATGATTGGGTCACTTGAGCAAAGAACTTCCTGATTAGTGCCGGCCGACCAAGAGCCTCGTCAGTGGTGAGCCGCCGCATGAAGCTAGCAGGAGGCCCGGAAACGACCCAGGGCGGCTAGGCTTCGGAATCCTCTGGAGACTTGTGTTGCCATCTGCACTCAGATCAGATGATCAAGCCAGCGGTCGGATAGGGGGAGACGTTCACCGGTAGACATGGATGGAGAGTCGGCATGCCCTGTCGAAGAAGTAGTGATCCGAGGAGGACCTGGGAACCCTGACCTTCTTGTTCATCTGGTCCGAAGCGTTAGAGAATCCGAAACATGCTATCAGCCCGAGGTACTTTGAGAGCTTCTGCCTTTCGCCGCTGACTCAGAAATTCAGAGACTTTGACAGTTTCGACTAAATCTGCGCAGCAGCGTCAGTCTGGCGATTCAGGCTGCGGGTCGAGGAGGCTACATGGTGCAAAATGCTTCCTCAAGAAGCAAACGACTTGCTCGTCTTGAAAGCCGAAGATTCCATACGCATTGGTCTCAACAGCCAATTTTCTGAACGCCCCTTGTCCGGTGAGACTGCGACGACCGATTAGGGTGAATCGCACACACTCGTAGACCACCTTTTGTCAAGTTCCAGTGCCAAGTTCATCAGGCATGTCGCAGGATTGGAATGCAGGTTGGCTCCAAGCAGCATGCGAACGGATTTGAAGTCGGGCCCGATGGGGAGCAGGTTGAAAAGAACCCTCGGGCTAGGGTTGTGCTGTTCGTTGCCTGTGTTGTCCACTCCGAAGGAGGTCTCCCACTTGCAGGGGACGCAGCCAAAGAGAAAGATATTTCCTTTCATCCCAATAGGGATTGGAATGTCCTCTTCCTCCTTCTCCTCCGTGACAATATCCTTCACTGGCATATCACCCTCGTCCGGGGTTGCTTTTTCTCCCCCATCATCCGACAACGGAACTCGAGCGCTGCTCTTGTCCGTTTGCACTTTCAACTTCCTCTTTGTGTTTCCCTTCACATACTCCAACCACACCTTCTTTGCATGTGGTCCAACATACACTCGCCCCCAGCATGTGATATTGCTCTTGAGTGCGCTGTGCCACTCCTCAGAATTGTAGGTCTCATTTGAGACTGCAACTAAGGCCTGCGAACAGAGTCAAGTCGAACAACGCCATATAACGACCGAAGGACCATACTTGAAACCCCTTGTTTGGTCTTCCATTCTTGTATGCCTCGGTTGGTACCTGTTGAACACGTCGGGACAAAACCCAAGGAAATCAGTAAATGCGCGCACCATGGACAGAGACGGCTTCGGTCGACATTCGTCCAAGAACGATTCGAAGATAGCTTGGGCCTTGGCAATCACTGAGTAAGCAGACATTGCATGATTCTGACTTACGCAAGACTCAGGGGTGGTCTCGTGCTCGTAGGCCTTCAAGATCTGGTCATGAAGGTGGCTGTGGGAACGTCAGCAGGGAAGGAGCTAGAAACCTAGAGCCCCACCTCCTGGTTTCATCTTTTCTCCGAATCACCATCAAATTTCAGCGGATGAGTCCTAATGACAAAATGCACCCACTTGCTGCCAAATTATAAAGTTCACAGATAAAAATCAATTGTTTTTCTCTCAAGCAAGCAAATGTGTCACGAATCTTCGAAACCTGTGACAGAGTTAATGGAGAAATTCACGGTCAATGAGAACAATCCTAGTGGTACAAATAAAGATAATCTAAGTCACCATCATCAGCCATCAATGCAGCTGGAACGTATCAAACAATCAACAGAATGCACAGGAAAAAATCACTGCAATTTTTTCACGAGTGCAAGAGCATCATCTTGATTCAATGCCAGAAAACGAGAGAGAGAAACTGTCATATGACATGTCTCCTTCTATCGAGGCTCTAGTTTCATCAGAGATCCATGCTTAAGCTCCCCAGACGGTCTACGAACAGCATGACGCCCCTCCCTCTCTCTAAGGAAAGCAAGAAAACCCGTTGCAATCTTTGTGGGTCCTACCACCCCTACCCACAAATCCCATGATTTGTAGGGGTGGGTGCGGGATGATGTGCCCCGGGTCCGGGATCCCGGGGTCCCGGGCCCAGCCAATCCGACTCAGCTGCTTCTTACAACTAATAATAGTAGTATAAATCCGTTACAAATCATCTAGAACCGTTTCCTCTATCTGGCTGCCAGTTCAGTCAAAGGTCAAACTCACCCCCCACACCCACCCCACCCCCCAGCTACCCATTTTATGCTTCTCTAGATCTAACCCCACCCCTCTGTCAACTTCAAAAGTTCCTCACCACGTGATCGGACCCGTTTATATCATACTGGCAGACCCACCCATAAAACTACCCCACCCCGAGTCAATGCGTATTTGTAACCATCAATTGACCTCTACCCTACCCTCATTTGCTCGCTTTGCCTCGTCACCACTACAACTCTCGCTCAGTCGAATAGCAGTGGTGGTGACCCCACCCACTTCCAGCCTTCGCACCCCACCCCGACGTGTCCTGACTTATAAGGGGTACTCCAGCTGTTCCCTAAAACTTCAACTACCGGTGGTATCGACAGAGAACAACCCTACCCCTAGGTTCACCGCTAACTCTACCCACGATTGTAGGCAAATCCTACTACACCTGACAGACCCCCACCCCCTCCTGTTCTAAGCATGCCTCACACGTTTATCCATTATACTACCCCTACCCACTATAAACCTGCCTTTGATACTACCACTACCCATAAAAATCCCTAAAAGTACCCCAGCGAATTCCGCCTAATTGGCTCCTCTCGGGTTCAGAACCCCCACCCCCACCATGAACAATGGAAAGGAGAACGTTTTGTGGTGATAACGGGGTTACAATCACTTCCATTCTAGACCACCCTCCCATTCTCCCATTCTACACGATACAATCTGTGGGTAGATATGATTAAAAAGAAGATAACTAAACATTGCTCTATTATCGTTCAGTACTATCGTTCTCATTTCCACAAGGGGGATGGAGCGACTGCATCTTCAAGCATGTGCTTGACCTTTACCTATAAAATTTCAATATTTCATTTACATTTCTAAATATGCTTTGAGTTATAGAAATCAACGCTGAGACTCCCGAGCCTCGGGTGCTATCCATGGCGGCGGGAAGGCTATGAAGAAGCATATTATCCTGAAGCACGCGGGCACCTCCCCCCTCCCTGCTTCTCCTCCTCTTCCTTCGTCTCCTTCATTGAACCCCAAGGAGTCTTGTGGCCTCACGGTGCATTCTCCCAGCCAGCCGGCTGGGTGGGAAACCGTCTCCGATGGATGGATTGGCTTCAAGAAACTTCGCAGATTTCTGGAACATGGAGGGAATGGCGCAGTGGTTCCCGATGGTGAAGATAATGGAACCAAAAGTCATGGACTTGTAGATAGAGTTAATTGCTCTTCACACGGAGGAGTGGTTGTCGAAAGCAAACAGACCGGGAAGCCCGAAGTCCCTGCCCTGCAAAGCGATCACAAGGCGGCAGAGAATGATGCTGAAGGTAATGATCTTCTCTCCCTCGTGTTCGCATGAACGACTTTCCTGATTTGTTCTGCTCAGGAGCGTGTGGGCCGAAGGAACTGGCTTCTGAAAATGCGGGGAAGGTTTGGCCGAAGAATGGAGCACAAACAGAGGTCAAATCGCACGAGGATGTTGAGACTCCCCCGTCGGAGCATGCTGCTAAGGTGAAATCTTCTTGTCGACCATCTCATAGACCTGACATGTTCCCCCTTCATTTTCGATGCTTCCAGAAGGAAAGTTCAAAAGCCTCAGAAGAGCCTTTAGCTCAAGCGGACGAAGTTCGCAGTGAAGATGTGTATGTCAAGGAGGATGTGCAAGAAAAATCAACCAGCCTTAGAGAAGACCGAAAATCTCAGAACAAGGGTGAAGAAATGGAAATGCCTGCATTGGAGGCAAAGATTGGTGGGGCGTGGTTCGACATCGAACTTCTCGGTGTTGATCCAGACGAGGACTTGTTCCATGTTATGGGAAGGGATACGGGTGAAAAGGAATGGGTGACTTGCCAGGAGGTGAGATTGCAGTGCCAGCCATACGAGAACAAGCCTAGCGTTGGTACGACAGTCTGCTTGTTTCGGACCGCCGACAATGAACAGTTGTACTACGACGCAGTTGTTGATAGTGAGAAAAAGGACAACAAATTCTTCGTCACACTGCTTGATGGACCAGAGAAGGGTAAAAAGGTTGTTGCCAAGCTCCAAGACATCTATGAAATCAGCAGCGAAAAGCTACCTATCTCGTCATTACGATCGTGGTGCAAGGCAGTGTACAGAAAGGTTGATTCGCTACCAAAAGTTGTAAACCTCAAGAAGGGTGATTATGCCATGTTCGAAGCTCCAGGAAACGAGAACTTTCGAGTTGCTCAGCTTCGGGAGCCCTACACAGCTGAAATTCAGGAAGAGGTCGACGAGGACGAAGATGGACCTGAGATTCGTGTTCGGTGGATGTTCACTGCGCAACAACTCAAGAAAAAGCGAAAGAAATTGCTCAAAGGGGAGGACACAGACGAACATGAGGTATTTGTTTCAGACATGGAGTCGTTGATAGATGCCAGACTCATCGTAGATCAATGCTTCGTGAGTATTGTTGAACACCCTCCGGACACAAAGGATTGGGCCAACAATCGGTTTTTTGCCAACAGGGTTTTTGATCGTTCAGAATACAAGATAGTTTCTATTTCTGATGAATCCCTTGATCTGAAGCTAAAGAAAATCGTGAAGAGGCTTCTCTCTCGCAACAGAAAAAACGGTGATAAGGTCCACGATGCAGAGGATGGAAACGACATTGATTCGCATGAAGTCCAGAAAGAAGATTCGACCCCCGCACATCGGAAATCAAATCATTCAGATGCTTCAATTGATCATCCTTCCAAGAAGTCGCTTCCTTCCGGTGAAGAAAGCAGTGAAGATTTCACCAAGAATCCAAAGCAAGTAAAGGATAGGCTATCTAACAAAATGCCAGCTAAGGAGAATGCTGTTCAAGTTGTGGCGCACGACGATGAAAAGCGGTCTCCAAGCGAAAAGAGCCACAACAAGGGAGATGAGAATGGTAGTCGCAAACGAAAAAGTAGTGAACTGGATGATACCGCGCGTGCTGAGAGTGAAGGGAGGTGCAAGAGTGAAACGAACAAGCGCAGTCCTAAGAAATCACATGGGATCTCGCCAGCGCAGGTGTCGGCAGATCGAAAAGTTAAGCTGGAGAAGGAGCCTCATTTGCAGAAGATAGGCAGTACTACGAAACGCGAAGATGTTGATGAGAAAAGGGACAAGACGACGACGAAGTCAGATAGTAACAACAAACGGTCTGAAAAGAATGTTGTGATGGAGCTCTCAATCCCCAAAGTGGGGTCGAAGCAATCAAAACCATCCTCAGGTGAAAATGAAAAGAGGATAACCAGCCACGAGAAGGCTTCTGGAAACAAGAAAGAAATCAAGAGAACAGAAGAGCTTCATACCAAGAATGACAAGACATATCCCCCAAAGCACAATGCTTTAATTAACACGTCTCTAACTTCAGACATGAATTCGCATGCAGATACACAAGCTAAGACGGGCGGCATTAGGTCGGCAGCGACAATCCAGGCAATCCAGGGAAATTCTTCAAAAAAGTCCTCCTCGGGGGGGATACAGCAAGAGCATCATAAGCAGACTGAAGGAGGCAAAGCTTGCAGTCAATCTGCAAGTTCACTTCCATCCAAGGTCGATAATGCACATGTGAAGTGCAACATCAATAACTTGGGTCATGATGTTGAAATTTCAAAGGGGCTAGATGACGATGGAACAAGTCGCAACTTTGACGCTTTGACGAATTCCTGTGAACTAAAATTAGGATCCCCGCGCAAAGACTCAGTTGAGATGTACGACCCAGCAGAGATCTCTGACGATCTCGACGCCACAGTTGTGAAGAAGCGTACAAGTCCAGTTTTTGATCATGGCCAGACTGATTCTGAGTCGGGACGGAAATACGGACCGGAAACCATGTCGGACTGTCCCGCAACTGATGAAGCTGACCATCAAGAATCGCAGAACACCGTGAAGGCAAGTAAGAAGCCGCTGACGACTTACCTCCCTGAGCTATCCCTCCCAGTCCTACCAGGATTGGCCGACCATGGCCATGAAAGGACACAAGAGACGAAAGAAAACGACAACTTTGAGAATCGGGGGTCTGAGAGGAAGCATTCAAAGCCCGCGGACTCTTCTTTTGGGAATGAGAAGTCCAAGAGACGCAAGACGACGGCCCATGTGCAGTCTTTCCGCATCTCGATCCTGCAGTGCAAATGGAAGTTCATTGCGTATCAGCACGTGGATGGGGGGAAGAAGGTTGAAGATGTCAGCTTCGGAGAGGGCGAGAATGTCCATTGTGCGCTGAGCTTCCGGGACGACCGGGACAGAGCCATCTGCGATGAGCAGACCATCACAGCGGTGACTAAGACGCTTCGCTTCCTCGTCTCCGGTGCGAGCTCGACGGACCAGGATGAAGTGTTGACACCCTTGGAGACGAGCTCGTTTGGGGAGGTGTTCTGTTGTCAGGTGAACATCGGGAAGGCGGGGACGTACACCCTTCAGCCCTTCCTGGTTGACGACAAGGATGTCAGGCACCTGATTGGCTCTCCGGAAAGGGTCGTGATCACCCCAGGGAAGGTGCCTCTGCTCTGTTCGGAAATCTCTTTGTTCGAGGTTGGACGAGGACAGAAGCTGGTCAGTCTATGCTCGCCTCCAGGCTCAGGGTCAGCCGAGCAGGTTTGCGCTGCTGGGATCGTGTCACGTGGCGCAAAGATTGAGGTTGAGATCTCGTTCAATCCAGCCCACTGTGGGGATGGAGGGAAGATAGATGAGAAGCAAGCGCAACGAGTCCTTTCGCAGCTGCAAATGCGCTGGGTCAAGCCGGTGCAACTCAAGGAGGACGTGTGGAAGGCTGGTGGCTCTGAGGGCTCGAGCGTCTGCATGGCAGCGGAGGTGGTTGAGGTAAAGCCGCAGATGCTGAGCATGACCGACTCGTCCGCCCGGGTTGCCTCGTTGCAGTTTGACATCGTCGGATGTCATGTACTTGTAGCCAAGTTCGACGATGGGCCGAAGACCTTCCGCTTTGACTTAGCTTGTTGTGTATAAATAGGCAATCGAGACATCATTCCTTGGTGATTGAGGGGTCGATAATGGTTGGCTTGGGCTCGGCGACGCCGCCCCGGACTGTCAAGGCTCCTAACCCCCAGGCAAGGTAGCCGACGGCCATGTTCCTGCATGAGGAGCGAGTGAGCGGACGAGACCCGCGAGTGCGAGCGACTGACAGGCAGGCGGCGATCTGAAAGTGTACGGTCGTCTTGATGAACCTCGACACTGACCTGCCGTCAACACCAAGACAAGCCGCTCTGTCTACATCCTCCACCCTCCTGTCATCCACCCTCCCACTCCCCTTCCTTCTAACCTCCCACCTCCCTCGTTCCCACTCACTCTTCTTCTCTCCGTAGTTGAACGAGTCATGGCTGTCGCATCGTCACGCCAGGCAGCGACCGAGGAGGCTCAAGACCTGAGAGCGTCGCAGATGAAAGCCACGAGGGATCGGAGGACCTGGAGGTTCAGACCAATCAGGCACTAATGCTGAGGAAAATAACTCGAGGAGGAGGAGAGGAGGAGGAGAGGAGGAGGAGAGGATTGTAGCAGCAGCAGGGGAACGACACTGTTTTGACTAGAAACATGATGCGGGGGAAGAGAAAGGGCGTGAGACTGCGAGACCAAAAGGAGGGAGAGGAGGAAGAGGAGGGAGAGGAGGGAGAGGGAGAGGAGGAGGAGGGTAAAAACCGTCTGTCTTGTACTGTGACCCAAGAAGTATCTCCTGACTTTGAAGTCCACATGCGAGAGCTCTTCCCTGTTCGCATCGTCACCACCGGCCTGCTTCCTCCTCGCACCCTCCGACGAGACTGACATGCTCTTCAGGTTGCGATAAAATTCTCTCCTCCCCGGCAGCGGCTTCGGGAAAATCCTTCGGAGGAGGCTGGGCCGCTCGTGGCTCGTGAGGAGGACTAGCCCTCGATACCTCGCCTCCTTCTTCCCCTTCTGGCCCCGCCCACCTGCTGCAGAGAGTTGGAAGCAGCTACGGGTAAGCAGCAAGGAGGGCACTTGAGATCTGCTTCGTCTGCAGCGTCATGTTGCGGTCGCCTGAGCGCGGCCGTCAGGCTCGCACTGGGAGAGAGAGGAGGAGCAGACCGCAAGAAGACTGTAACCTGCCCCCAATTACGAGCTCCTTCCACTCTCTCTCGACATCTGTTGAGTTGCACATCACAGCTCACTCCCCCCAGGTCGCCCTCGCACCTTGTCCCGCCAGTCCTATCCACGTCTTGGCTTCTTCCAGCCTCCTCTCCGACAACCTGGCGGCTTCGCTCCCCACCAGCACCTGCTCGACTGTCACCCTGCTTGCCCTCGAGGCCCGCAAAGTCGCTGGAGCTTCACCGGGTTGATCAGCGCGACCGTGCGGTGCTCGCTCTGGTTGTTTCCTGCCGCTGCGATCAAGAAAGACAACAGCAGGTGAGGAAGTGGGGTTAGGGGTGGGTGGGGGGGAAGGGAAGGTTTCAGAGGAGAGAGGGAGAGGGGTAGCGGGAGGTCAAAGGGGGGAGGGGAAAAGGGTCACCGTGAAGCCTCCACATCTCCTCCATCACTCTCATCGCCAAGTTGCTGCAGCGGACGAAAGTCAGCGAGGCAGGAGCTGCCCTCACGCGCTCCGACCTCGCGAGCTCATTGCCGACGACGGCGATGCGCTGCTTGTCCACCGTCGAGCAGTTGGTGAGCCAGCTGCGACTGAGGGTGAGGGAGCGATCGGGTCAGAGCTTCTCACTTGTATGCTTCCATGGCGTCGTCAAGAGCCCTCTCGCATGAGAAGCCCTCCGACGCCAGTTGCGTCCCGCTGTGCATGACCACCAGCGTGTGCACCCCTGCGTCGCTGCCAAGACGTCATGCCCGCACCAGGAGGGAGGAGGAGAGGGGACCGAAGAGCATACGCAAGGTCCTCCCAGCTGTCTACTCCCGGAGCTCCTGGCAGCAGCCTGACAAACCTCTCACTGTCAACCCGCCAGCACTCCCCTCCTACAGTGCTGCCGGTGCCACAGTTTGGGAGTGCCGGAAGGGAGGGATAAAGAGTCGAGCGAGCAAAGGCCTCTCCTGTGCCTGCTGTCACAAGGGGACACGAGGGGAGGAGGAGAACCTGTCTGATCCTGACGTTGACGAGGCTAGCATGCGAGGAGAACTGCCACCACAGTCAGCGTCCCATGCTCGTCAAATCATCCTCTCGGTCACCCTGGGCCATTCAGAGTATGCAGTGCATGTCTGCACGAGGAGAGCAATGACAGCAAGCACTGCAACTGCTCGTCGTCTGTTGAAACTCCCGTTTGCCATCCCTCCCTCTGTCCTCCACGTTGGTCGAAGTCCCTGAGCTTGCAGTGCCTGTGACGCGCCTGATGTTCTTCGCCCTCCTTGTCTTCTTGCTTCCTCTCCCTGCCCTCGCTCTCTTCGCTCTTCACCTCTCGCCGCCTTCATCGCTCCCGACTCCTCTTTCAGCCATTGAGACGCATCCTAAGCCCTCATCCCCGCACAGATAGCAGCCTAAAGTCCGAGGCTGATCAGAACTTCGGAACTCGGAAGTCCGATCTCGGATCCTGGCAGGCTGCCGATCCAGGCCGGGGCCTAGTCCAGACGGTCCTGGAGTCTGGATCCTGGTCCGATACAGTCCGATCACCCGGCACTGAGGCTGAGATCACCCGGCCGTGGCCGCCACCGGCGGGTCTCCTGGCACGCAGCCCTCGCAGCCCGGGTCCTGCCAAGATGGTCACTGTTAGCCTGTTCAACGTTTATCATCGCGGCCTGGGGGCGGGTCCCCGTCTGATTACCCCGGGTGACACTGGCCCAACTGATGTAGTACAGTCAGTCACCATGTCACCGAGGTTTTGGCGGGCGGCGGGGGGGCATAGTCACCGCCGGGCCGAACTCAGTACGGTGGGGCTATTAGGGCAGTCAAGTTTTCAAGTTTTAAAACACGCATGTGACGGTACAGGCCGAGACTACTGAGGCTGTAGGGGGCTACGACAGCCGCTGAGGCTGCTAGATCAATTGAACGCACGACCCATCGAAGGAGCCGCTGCTGACATGGCAAAGCCGCTGAAGAATCGAGTCACTGACGGAGAGGCCCGAGGGAGCCTCCGAGAAAGGAGAGGGAGAGGGAGAGGGAGAGATAGAGGGAGAGGCGGGGAGAGTGAGAGGGGGGGGAGACAGAGGAAGACTTGACAGAGAGAGAGAGACAGAGAGGGGTAGAGAGGAGGGAGAGGGAGAGGGTGCCCCAGAAGTGGGCGAGGGAGTGATGGAATAGTGAGAAAGTGTCGCCATCGGCATGTCGTTACCCGCTCGCCGGGCGACTGTCAAGCCCTCGGAAGTCGTTGACTCGCTTGGTTCACCCGCATCAACAGCGACAGCAGCAGAGTCATAACCTACCTGAAACTCGTTGCGGAAGGAAGCCTCTCGCGCCTCAGCCTCCAGCCTCATCGCACGCTCAGCCCGCAGCTCCTCCTGTCACCCCGGGGCCACGTCAGCTGAGAGCGAGCTGGGCCTTCGGCGAGCTCACTTGAGCCCGCATGAGCTCCATCTCGAGGTATCGCTTCTCCTCCTCCGCGCGCCTCTTGATCTATGGGTGGCCGTTAGTTCTGAGGACTGGCAAGCCTCCCCCTACTTCATTCAGGTACTCCATGCGAGCCCTTTCGTTGTCCTGTGAAGCATAGCAGGTCACCTCCTTCCCCCGCCTCCTCGCCCCCGCGAGCCCACACCTGAATCTGATGCTCGCTCTCCCGCTGCCACTCAGTCCGCCTCTGAGCCTCGGCGAGGCGAGCCTGCAGTTGTGGTCAGGAACAGCTCAACTCACCGTCAGCGAGTGGGGTCAGTAGGTGCAGAGGGGAGAAAGAGGGCGAAAACCTCAAGGGAACGGCGGTATCTCTCAGCCTGAAGCATCTGCTGCTCCACCTCTCTCTTCTCGTCATCCTGCAGGCATTTCCTTCAGGCGCTCGGTCGCTCCCAGGGCTCGTAGTCACTTTCTCGCGGTTGATGTTCTCGATCTCCTTGATCCTCGCATCTTGATCGACCTCGTTCTTGTCGTACTGCTCTCGCATGCTGCAAGGCCGCCACGTCATCACTCTGCTCTCAAGGCCATCAGCACGAGGGTTGCCTGGAAAGTTCCTGTCGGTTCCGCATGATCGTCGACTCGGCCATCCTCAACGCCGATCTCAGCCATTCGTTCTGCATTGCACCAGGTCAATCCTCCACATCCGACATGTGTCCGGCAACAAACCTCCTCTTGTAATGCCCTCTGCGGAGTCTGATCGACCTGCACGGGCTGCGGCGGAGGCATCTGGGCCAGAGGTCAGTCGCCGCTAAACCCCTCACAGTCTCCTCGACAACGTTGGCGAACATCTCTGCCGACCATGAGGTGCCGAGCATGTATCTGAGACGAGTGAGACGAGGAGGAGGAAGGGGCGAGAGGCTCTGACCTGTTCAAGGTGGGGATCCGATTGCCTGCGGAGGATACATGAAAGGTCAGTAGCACGCAGCCAGGACAGCAGCTTCCGGAGACCTGAGGCATATAGGGAGACTCCAGCTGGAGGAGCCTGGGAAGAACCACCTCCCTGGAGAGCATCGAAGTAGTCTACCAAGAGCATCCTCAGCAAGCAAACCCTCACAGCTCGAGGAGGAGGGCAAGACCTGGGGTCCCGCGAATCAGGTCGAGGTCGTAGACTTCTCCCGATGATGGGTTCCTGACAGGTTGATGATGAGGAAGGCAGCGGGCAACCATGGTGAGGATGCGGGAGCTGACCTGAAGGTGACGCGAACAGCGGAACCCTGCTCTCCGATGATGAGGTGCCGCATCTCGGTCACACCGACGCCTGTCCACGCAGCCTCCACACGTCAAGTCGTCACAGGCCTGTCCTCGCCCCTACCCGTGACGTCGCTTCCTCCGACTCGGAGGATCTGGCCGAGCGTGTCAATCGAACGCAGACCATGAAGGGATGCCGGCGAGTCACCTGATCTCCGACCTTCACCTTCCCTGCCCTGTCGGCTGAACCACGGGGCACGACCTGCTTGACTGTCACCACCTTGGATTCCTCCTGCTCTCCCAGTAACAGTCCGACTCCCGCTTGCTCTGCGGGGCATGAATCAAGAAGCCTGCAGCACGGAGAAGCACGCACTTGAAGCAGAAAGAGCACGGTTGAAGCCAGTCATCGCCATGACTTGTGGTTGTTGGAGCGTCAATCAGAGAACGAGGCTTCAACCTGCGATGAATCAACGCCATGCAGGTTCAAGGTGCGATGTGCTTGAAAAGTTCCCGGCACCCACAAACTTGACAGTGAGTGAAAGCTAGACCCGCTGCTCAACTCCCTAACTCAGGCTCCCCCTTGGACATCTGCTACATCCTCATGGATGACTCACTGATTGGGTCCAATACTATTGAGTACAGTCTGCTCCTGCCGCACAAGGACTGCTCCTCGTGGACGCACTCGTAGTGCTGCCACCCGGCGGCTGCGCCTGACAGTCGCAGGGGAGCTGCCGCAGCTCTACTAGTACCATACTCGGGCTCAGTCAAGTGCCGCACGGCCTCGCCGTCGCTCCTGCGGCATTGCCCGCCCATCCTCTCATCCGTCATCGAGTTCAAACCACCCTACCCCTCCCCCCCTCCGGTCAAACTCGACCCTACGGCGTTGACCCGAGGGCCGGGCCCGGAGTCGGGCCGGCCCGATCGGACCGAAGCTGTCCGATCACTGAGTTCTGCTAGGATCTGTCAAGGCTTCTTCCGTGCTCGCCTCAGAGACAAGCACGTGAACTCTTGCTGCCAGCCCCCACCCCCACATTGATCACTACCCTACCCTCTTTGTGGATTGGGTGGATCCACCCCTACCTCAGACATGGGGAACCCCCCTTCAATCACCATAGGTACCCCGTTTTGGTTTCTCAGCAGGTAGGGTACCCTCCAATCTACCAATGTGATGCCACCCTACCCCCACCTTCGGAATTGTCATGGCTACCTCACCCTCGAATTATTCTATTAGAGGTACCCACCCCTACTGTCTTCGTACCCCTCCAGGGTACTAATAATTCTGGATACTACCCCTACCCCCATGATTGGCTCCGCGTTCCCTCGCTTCCCTCCTCCTGCCAGCGCCGCCCCTCCTCTCCCCCCTGCCCCCCTCCCTCCCCTTCTCTCCCTCAACCCTCTATCTGCTCCTCCCACACTCTCAACTCTTACTTCCTCCTTCATCTTCTTCCACCTTTACCCTCGTGTCTCGTCCGCCCCTCTCTTCCTCCTTCCTGTTGGCGGCGCTTCCTTTCTTGGTATACCTTCTGCCCCCGACAACCTCCTCAACCGTTGGGGGGCTCGGGAGGATATTGAGGACGTCTCGACTAGAAAGACTTTCCTGTTACATTGTTCTCACTCTTTTGTCTCTGGCCTCCTCGTTTGTGACTGCTCGGCTCGCACAGGTTCCTTCTCCTCGCCTGAAGAAGAGCTCCCTGAGGGTTGGGATCGGCTCTGCTTCCCCCGTTGCACCTAACAAGAAGACCTCTTGGACCACCCCAGAGTTGTATCACTCGACTAACATCCCCTGGGAAAGCAACAACGAGAGCGCGATGACGGACCGCAAGCGTAAGATCGACTTGGGCGACGGAGGAGACCCCAAGAACTCCAGGCCGAGGGACGTGGGAACGGCGGCTAACCCGGGGGTGAACCCTCTGACGGGCCGCCAGTTCTCGCAGAACTACTACAAGATCTTGGAGAAGCGTCTTAACCTTCCTGTGTATGAGTTCAAGGAGAGTTTCATCCAGACTGTACGCGAGAACCAGATTGTAGTGCTGGTTGGAGAGACTGGGAGTGGCAAAACAACGCAGATCACGCAGTTCCTTGTAGATGGTGGCTACTGCCAGAGAGGGGCAGACGGCAAGGTCAGGGGCATTGCATGCACACAGCCTCGAAGGGTCGCTGCAATGAGTGTTGCCCGGCGTGTTGCTGAGGAGATGGATGTTGAGCTCGGGCAGCAAGTCGGTTACACCATCCGTTTCGAGGATTTGACAGGACCGAACACGATCCTCAGGTACATGACAGACGGTATGCTCCTCAGAGAAGCCATGAACGACCCTCTCCTCGAGCGCTACTCGTGTGTTGTGCTGGACGAGGCCCACGAGAGGACGGTCTCGACAGATGTCCTCTTCGGCCTCATCAAGCAGGTTGTCAGTCAGAGGAAGGACATGAAGCTGATTGTCATGAGTGCCACTCTGGATGCTGGCAAGTTCCAGCAGTACTTCAACGACTGCCCAAGAGTCGATGTCCCTGGACGCACTTTCCCAGTTGAAATCTTCTACACCCAGGAAGCAGAGAGGGACTACCTTGAAGCTGCCATCCGCACAGCAGTGCAGATTCACCTCTGCGAGCCACCAGGAGACATTCTTCTGTTCTTGACGGGTGAAGATGAGATCGAACAAGCCTGTGCCAAGATCGATGCTGAGCTTAAGGGTCAGAACGACAAGGAAGTTGGCCCAGTAACTTGCGTTCCTCTTTACTCCGCTCTCCCACCTCACGAACAACAGAAAGTTTTCGATCCTGCTCCACCACCAAAGTTTCCGGGAGGACCAGCTGGAAGGAAAATCGTGGTTTCGACCAACATTGCAGAAACATCCTTGACAATTGATGGAATCGTCTATGTGATCGATCCCGGATTCAGCAAACAGAAGGTGTACAACCCCAGGATTCGAGTAGAATCCTTGCTCGTCACGGCTATCTCTCAGGCAAGCGCGAACCAGCGAGCAGGTCGTGCAGGACGTACAAGGCCAGGGAAGTGCTTCCGTCTCTACACTCAGAAGGCATTCCACAAGGAGCTGCAGGAGCAGACTTACCCCGAGATGCTCCGATCGAACTTGGGGTCTGTTGTGCTCACCTTGAAGAAGCTGGGGATCGACGATCTGGTGCATTTCGACTTCATGGATCCTCCAGCCCCCGAGACTCTGATGAGAGCGCTCGAGCTCCTCAACTACCTCGGAGCTCTGAATGACGATGGTGACCTTACTGAGCTCGGCGCCACAATGGCTGAGTTTCCTCTGGATCCTCAGCTGGCGAAGATGCTTGTGGCAAGCCCTCAGTACAACTGTAGCAATGAAATCCTCTCGATAGCTGCAATGCTGTCGTCGCCAAACATTTTCATGAGGCCAAAGCAAGCGCAGCGAGCGGCAGATGAAGCGAAGGCTCGCTTCTCGCACGTGGACGGAGATCATTTAACCTTGCTGAATGCGTATTATGCCTGGAAGTCGAATGGAGAAGATAAGAAATGGACCTACGACAACTTCTTGAATTTCCGCTCACTGCAGTCGGGTGACAGCGTTCGTCAGCAGCTGGCACGCTTGATGGCCAAGTACAACCTACCCTTGACCAGCACTGAGTTCAACAGCAAGGACTACTATGTCAACATCCGCAAGAGCCTTGTCTCGGGATTCTTCATGCAAGTTGCACACCTAGATCCATCCGGCCACTACCAGGTGTGTGACTGAAAGCATTTTCATCATTGCGAGGACTGACAGCCGTTTTAGACGGTCAAAGACAACCAACCTGTCGCGCTCCATCCCTCTTGCTGTTTGGACCACAAGCCCGAATGGTGTCACACGTTTGGATGGTGTGAATGTTCCACACTGACTGTCCGGCAGGTGCCTCTACCACGAGTTCACCCTTACCACCAAGCAGTTCATCCGCACAGTGACAGAGGTCAAGGGCGAGTGGCTGGTTGACATCGCCCCACAGTACTACGACTTGAGAAACTTCCCTCAGGTCGAGAGAGCTTCCTTCCTTTCCGTGAGCTCAGGCTGACGCTTTTCGACAGAGTGGAGCGAAGCGAGCACTGGAGAAAATCGTTGCTCGTCGCAAGGCGAACGCATAACTCTAGTGGGACTGTGACAGCCGTTGGTTTCCTTGTTGGACTCTTTTCCTGTAATGAATGCAATGATATATCGTAATTGCTGGTCTCGAGGTATAATCAGCGCATGGTCACTGATAAGTTGGAAATTCACTGAACCGTCACCATCACCATACTCCGCGGCGGCCGAGCAGTCGGCTGGCTACTGTCCGATCAGTTCCACTGGCACTGCGAAGAATCACTGAGCTCCCGAGTCCCGAGATCACAGTCACTGAGTCACTGAGACTCGATGATGATCACAGGCTGTCACAAGTGCCGCGCAGTGCACTCAAGACAACTAATGGCACGGCGACAGAAGAGACGACGTTGAACTTGCTTGTCGGAAACGATAAAAGAAAAGCTGAGGTGGTTCTTCAGCAGCCTGCCCCCAGCCTGCCAGTGAAAGCAATAGAAGAGCCACGGCGAGAATGGTTGACATAAAAAGATTAGCTCGGGAGGCTGAGGGGTCCCCTCATGTGGGAGGGGTGGAGACTTGCTTCCTCAACGGGGAATCGAACCCCGGTCTCCAGGGTGAGAACCTGGTATCCTAACCGCTAGACGATTGAGGACTTCCCGATCTGTTGGGCAGGACCCTCCTAGGGTTGATATCCCCTGTGCCTCTCATGCATACCCCCACCCCTCATTTTCCCTCTCGCTACCCCTTTGTTTAGCGTGTTGTGCGTTGGCCACTCGATGTTCGCCGTATACTACCCCACCCATCTTGTCAGAGTAAGAATCCACCACCCCTAGTCCTGGACCACCCCCTCCCCATCGATCAATGCGCGGATGGAAAGAACCCGAGGCGGGTCGTGCAGGGAATCGAGGTCACAGAGCCGCGAGAAGGACCGTGTGGTGCAATCAGGGGGTAGTGCTGCTAAGAATGAGGGGTGGGGGTATGCATGAGAGGCACAGGGGATATCAACCCTAGGAGGGTCCTGCCCAACAGATCGGGAAGTCCTCAATCGTCTAGCGGTTAGGATACCAGGTTCTCACCCTGGAGACCGGGGTTCGATTCCCCGTTGAGGAAGCAAGTCTCCACCCCTCCCATACGAGGGGACCCCTCAACCTCCCGAGCTAATCTTTTTGGACCCCTACCCACTCCACTTCTGCTGCCTCGAAGGACCACCCTCGCTAGCACCAGTCGAATCCATTTCTTTTACTAATTTTTAGTAGTACCCCTGGTATCTACTACCCCTTCCTCCCACCTTTCTCTGGAGCGTCAGCAACCAAACATTAGGGGTTTTATGGATGACCTTCTGAATAGCGTAGCGTAGTGTGCCCACTTTAGTTAACCTGGAGAAAGGGGTTAAGATCTAGGTTAAATCCATAGGTGATCCCAGTTCAAGACTCCAGTTATCAATTTGTACCACAACCCACTCTTTTTTTGAACTGTTAGAAATTTGTTCCACCGATGCATTCAAGTTCATGAGGTAGACATGCAATGAGGACAGAATGAAGATCGGATTCGCATGCAAAGGTCATGCTACACTTGTATGAGGTTCCAGCATCACGTATATTGCATGATTCTCTCATGTGGTATGCCTGATGCAGTCATTCAGAACATCAACAACATGAAACGGTAGTCTTTTATTGCATGAACTTCGTCACTTCCAGCGAATGTTCTCGATGTCTGGGTCTTCCATTTAGGATTTGCGGTTCCAATGCACGCTTTCCAATGAGCAATTCACTGGAATCTGCATAGCTTGACACACTGATTCTCAGAAAGCAGCGACGTTTGCCCGTTGCAATTTCCGCTTTACCTCTGCTTTTTCTTCAACCTATGTATGTTACTGTGAAAACGTTCTGTATGTGGCCATATGTTCTAGTAAACGATGTCATTCAGAATCTCAGAGCCATTGTCCTCATTGAGCACACAACAGGGAAGCAGTCATCATCAAAATATTGCTGTTTCAGTGATGTTCAACGAGCGACGAGAACCGATTATAAAGAGTCAGGGTACGCTCATGCTTGCATACTTGCACGAGTCTTTTCTGACAGGATGGGTGTTGACGTCATGTTGTCAGTCAGATGGGGAGGCCAAGGTACACGACAAGGAGGTCGGGCGAGCATGCTCACGCCATGTTAACGCGGTGTGGAACGCGCTGTCTGGGGGCGGGTCGTCGGCTTTTACCGAGATGTCGAAACGTTGCGATTTAGCTATTCAAACGCTATTCAGGCCCTGAATAGTGACA
>NW_005434472.1:28522-36697 GCF_000315625.1 Guillardia theta CCMP2712
ACCGGGAAGGGGGTAACAGGAACATGAAGCAGGGGAAGGTGCAGGAGCCAGAGCAGCTGTCAGACCCGGCATCGGGTATGGAGTCTATTGGCAGCAGGTGCCGGTCTTGGGGTTTTGAGGGGGGAAGAGAGAGCAGGTGTTGTGCTTTTTGCAAGTGATCTCTTTTTCAGCCCCATGGAAAAGGGATACAAACAAACAAGAGCCACCAATTGGCAAAGGTAGGAGAACCTTGCAGAGATCGAATTTTGCTGATAATTGTTGGTGAGAAGTTGATTTACTTGTCCATGCAGATGTCACTCAAAGGGAAATGGAATTCAAACTTCATGGGTGGAACTTCTCTGCCATCAAAGCGCCCATCATTTCATCGCATGATTCCGACAAGTGTGATCCTTGTTTTGTTTCTTGATGGCATTTGTGCTGAAACTCGATGAATCACATCAGTTGGACAAGAGAGTTGGATATGACACTGCCTGAAATGTGCTTCAGCAACTCAGTATTACGTATAGGGTGAGCAAGCATTCCTAATACGCCGTTGATTGAATTTTTTTTCACAGGAACGAGGGCATTGGCATGCAAATAGAATTCAATGCTTATGATGCTTTGAAAACGGTGCTGCATGATTTTCTTGACACTCCTCGATTGATTTTTCCTAGTGCCCTAGCTCATCAGACTTGCAAGTGAGCGTGTCTGAAAGATGGAAAGCTAAGGCACGGGCGAAAGTTCCTGAAGCACACCAGTACGACTGGACGTATAGCACAAACTATAAGTAACCATCTTCATGATACAGCTGTGTTTAAATTCTTGATTCTCAGGGGGACATTCAAGGATACTCGATCAGGGGAGCTAATCCAAGGAGCTGTTACAGAAAAGCGCATCGATTTCGAAAGCCTCAAGGTGACCATCTTTCACATGCACTAGAAGTACATTATTTCAGTGATCTCTATTTACTTTCATGACAATTTAACGCACGTGCCTTTGCTTGCCATATTTGTTTGGGGGCTGTCTTGCTGTTTTTCACTTGTTGGTCTAGCCTCGTGCAGGAGAGAGTATCTTATGGTCGTCCGATGTTATTTTGTTTGAAGATGAACTTCATGATAATGGTAAAAACATTGTTTTCCACTGCTAAGATCTTCAGAGCTTATCTTCATGCAGGAACCAGTCAGCTGACTGTAAGAATTCGAGTTACCAATTCTTATTTTTATGTGTTGCAACGTCTCTGGGTGAGGGTTGATGGAGTGATATTTCGTCTAAAAGAGACCCGCCTGCATTTTCGTTTTGGAGACGAGTTTGCGCTACGACAATTCACGGAGAAATCGTCAGATTATCAAACGATTCTGTCTGGTTGCACCCAGAAGGAATTACGTGAGGGCATAATCAATGAGCCGGATCAACTATCAGGACGGCTAGAGATGAAAACCGACGAGACAAAGATATTCTCCTTCATGCCTCACAGTTTGCAAACTCCCGGAAATACTATTGTAAGTGATGCCCTTTTTTCTCTTTCTCCCAAAACTGAACGAAAATTCAAAGTGACAGCCTTTTCAAAATTCAGGATCGCCTATTTGAGGGCCAAAGAGAATCAAGAGCTGATACAATTGTATCAGGAGGGGAGCCTGATATACAACAACTTCAAAGAAACAAAGAAACTCAACATAACGATATAGAAAAAAGCAATAGAATAGCAGAACAACAATTCAAACAAAAATATGGGAACGCCAAGCCGAACGCGGGGGCGCTGCTTCAGCGGCAGCGGCAGCACGAGACGAGGTATTTCGACTCCGGGGACGCCTTCTCGAAGAAGGGGTCAGGGCCAGGGAAGGCGGAGGAGAAGCTTGAGCCACTTGCGGTAGTCCAGGGACAGCTAGAGGAGGGGGGAACGGAGGAGGACCAGGAGATCGCTCGGAAGAACGCGGAGGCTGAGGCTGCGTTCAAGCTGAAGTTTGGGAACGCCAAGCCGAACGCGGGGGCGCTGCTTCAGCGGCAGCGGCAGCACGAGACGAGGTATTTCGACTCCGGGGACGCCTTCTCGAAGAAGGGGTCAGGGCCAGGGAAGGCGGAGGAGAAGCTTGAGCCACTTGCGGTAGTCCAGGGACAGCTAGAGGAGGGGGGAACGGAGGAGGACCAGGAGATCGCTCGGAAGAACGCGGAGGCTGAGGCTGCGTTCAAGCGGAAGTTTGGGAACGCCAAGCCGAACGCGGGGGCGCTGCTTCAGCGGCAGCGGCAGCACGAGACGAGGTATTTCGACTCCGGGGACGCCTTCTCGAAGAAGGGGTCGGGGCCAGGGAAGGCGGAGGAGAAGCTTGAGCCACTTGCGGTAGTCCAGGGACAGCTAGAGGAGGGGGGAACGGAGGAGGACAAGGAGATAGATCGGAAGAAAGCGGAGGCTGAGGCTGCGTTCAAGCGGAAGTTTGGGAACGCCAAGCCGAACGCGGGGGCGCTGCTTCAGCGGCAGCGGCAGCACGAGACGAGGTATTTCGACTCCGGGGACGCCTTCTCGAAGAAGGGGTCAGGGCCAGGGAAAGGCGGAGGAGAAGCTTGAGCCACTTGCGGTAGTCCAGGGACAGCTAGAGGAGGGGGGAACGGAGGAGGACCAGGAGATCGCTCGGAAGAACGCGGAGGCTGAGGCTGCGTTCAAGCGGAAGTTTGGGAACGCCAAGCCGAACGCGGGGGCGCTGCTTCAGCGGCAGCGGCAGCACGAGACGAGGTATTTCGACTCCGGGGACGCCTTCTCGAAGAAGGGGTCAGGGCCAGGGAAGGCGGAGGAGAAGCTTGAGCCACTTGCGGTAGTCCAGGGACAGCTAGAGGAGGGGGGACGAGGAGACCCGGACGAAGTCGCGAACGGTCCGGAAACGAGACCGACTCGGAAGAACGCGGACGCTGAGGCTGCGTTCAAGCGGAAGTTTGGGAACGCCAAGCCGAACGCGGGGGCGCTGCTTCAGCGGCAGCGGCAGCACGAGACGAGGTATTTCGACTCCGGGGACGCCTTCTCGAAGAAGGGGTCAGGGCCAGGGAAGGCGGAGGAGAAGCTTGAGCCACTTGCGGTAGTCCAGGGACAGCTAGAGGAGGGGGGAACGGAGGAGGACCAGGAGATCGCTCGGAAGAACGCGGAGGCTGAGGCTGCGTTCAAGCGGAAGTTTGGGAACGCCAAGCCGAACGCGGGGGCGCTGCTTCAGCGGCAGCGGCAGCACGAGACGAGGTATTTCGACTCCGGGGACGCCTTCTCGAAGAAGGGGTCGGGGCCAGGGAAGGCGGAGGAGAAGCTTGAGCCACTTGCGGTAGTCCAGGGACAGCTAGAGGAGGGGGGAACGGAGGAGGACCAGGAGATCGCTCGGAAGAACGCGGAGGCTGAGGCTGCGTTCAAGCGGAAGTTTGGGAACGCCAAGCCGAACGCGGGGGCGCTGCTTCAGCGGCAGCGGCAGCACGAGACGAGGTATTTCGACTCCGGGGACGCCTTCTCGAAGAAGGGGTCGGGGCCAGGGAAGGCGGAGGAGAAGCTTGAGCCACTTGCGGTAGTCCAGGGACAGCTAGAGGAGGGGGGAACGGAGGAGGACCAGGAGATCGCTCGGAAGAACGCGGAGGCTGAGGCTGCGTTCAAGCGGAAGTTTGGGAACGCCAAGCCGAACGCGGGGGCGCTGCTTCAGCGGCAGCGGCAGCACGAGACGAGGTATTTCGACTCCGGGGACGCCTTCTCGAAGAAGGGGTCAGGGCCAGGGAAGGCGGAGGAGAAGCTTGAGCCACTTGCGGTAGTCCAGGGACAGCTAGAGGAGGGGGGAACGGAGGAGGACCAGGAGATCGCTCGGAAGAACGCGGAGGCTGAGGCTGCGTTCAAGCGGAAGTTTGGGAACGCCAAGCCGAACGCGGGGGCGCTGCTTCAGCGGCAGCGGCAGCACGAGACGAGGTATTTCGACTCCGGGGACGCCTTCTCGAAGAAGGGGTCAGGGCCAGGGAAGGCGGAGGAGAAGCTTGAACCCGTTTCAGTTTTTCGTGATTTCTCGTAATTTGATGACTGTTTCTGCTTATGTTTACGATAGTTTCGTTGGTTTTTTGTTTCGTTGTAGTTGTTTATTTGTTTTAGCAAATTCTTTTTGGTACTTTTTGTTTCATATGGCATTGTTTCTGTCTTCTTTGATTTTTCAAGCGCGGATCAGGGAGGCATTGGGAAGCCAACGAGGTTCTCAATAGTAGGTGAAGGATCGTGATGAGACGGGATAGTAATGCATGGCCTGGGGACTCTTGGCTTCGGAGTAGGACGAAGTCCTGTAGCCTGACGGCATCATGGGATATCTAACGGAACTAGTCAGCTAACTGGGATCACGCAGAAGCTGTCGTACTGATAGACTGGCGTCATCGCTCCTGAGCCCGGGTACCCGTAGGAAGCTTGCGAGTAGTTTGGCATGTATGCGTTCACGACCTGGAAGAGCACCTCATCATGAACTCAACCACCACCGTGACATGGCAGCGACCTGGATCGTGGGGACAGACGGCTGGTTCCTCGAGTTGGACCAAGCAGCATGTGACACAGGCATGTTTCTTGAAGGGTCGCCCGAGAGCAAGTGCGGGCCCTGTAACAAGAGCGCAAGTCATCGCCTGTCTGAGGCTGAAGCACGGTCCTTCTTACAGCTGAAGGGACGGGCGGTTGTTGCATTGGCGGTGGAGAACCTCGGCGAGAAGGAGCGAGTGAAGGGACGACACTTCCGTGGTTTGAGGGGATCAAAGCTGGGTACCTGCGACGTCGATCACTTTCCTCATGACAAGAACAGTGATGGAAGTACATCTGCTGCATCGGGGTCAGCATGACCAGCGATTCTTTGCGATTCTGAACAAGTTGAGGCTGCTGAGATGAGATCGGATGTTGTAACTGTATGTGCTGCTGATGCTGCTGCTGCTGCTGCTGCTGCTGCCGCGAAATCATCTCGTTTCTTTGTGCCATGTATCTCTGGTGAGCTTCGACTGCCTTGTGCTGTTGAATCACCTCAAGATGTTGCAAGTATGCCTGCGAATGCTGCACAACACGATCATGCACATAGTGTGCAAGCATGCAACATCAACCTGCTGCTGTTGTTGATTGCGAGGATGAGCAACGTTCTGTGCCACCTGAAGATTTCCTGGAGACTTTGGATTCATCGGTGGGGACCCAACTGGAGCAGGTTGTTGCGTCGGCTGCTGAGCATGCAGCATATGCTGCTGCTGAGGGACTGGACCATTCGAGAACCGCGGAACTTGTTTCGCAGCCGATGGCCATTGCGGGACGTAGACGTTGCCTCGAGTGGTGGGGGTGTTGGAACCTGATTGAGACACTGACCGTATGCCGCTGCGGAATTGACCTGGGGACAAGAGTCAGGGAGTTGAAGGTGGGGGAGGAGGAGAAATAATACTTAGGCTGATGTTTGATCTTGTGGGGGTTGCATATCCTGATCTCGCATAGACGGATGGAGCGTTGCCGTACTCCCTCGCGTTCCGTGGTTGCTGAGAGCACAGTGAGGATTCAGCAGAGCAGCGCAGAGAACAAGTTCACGTTGGCGTTGAAATTCTGCGGGGTCGAGTTGAAATTCTGCGGCGTGGCGTTGAAGTTCTGCGATGCAGAGTTGAAGTTCTGCGATGCAGAGTTGAAGTTCTGCGGTGTGGAATTGAAGTTTTGTTGTGCAGCGAATTCAGATGTCCTCCCATAGACCTGGTTGACCGTGGGCTCGTGGATCTGCGCAAGCAACCTCTCAGTCGCAAGTCAGAGCCTCGCATGCCCTCACGTAGTTGCGGTAGGGCAGGTGCTCCTGCTCGGGGTAGTCGTGCCTCCCGTGGTGATCGAAGTAGGGGAGCGGCTTCAGCGAGTCCATGTTGAGCTCTTGCGCTCGCTCAAGGTTTGACACGTTGTCTCTCATCGGCGGCTCCGGGGCGTTGGAGGCGAACCCGAGGGGCTTCCGCAGGTTGTCAGGAGGAGGGTGGAAGTCCGAGAGCTCAGGGTATGGTCTCATCTGCTGCAGCTTGCATCAGCTACGGCAGCGTCATCGCAGACGCCTCACGTCCTTCTCCCTCCTCAGGTCCTCCGACTTGACGATCGGTGAGAACGAGTTCATGTCCCCAAGCTTCAGCTCGTCCTGCGGTCCAGAGGGTCAGACGGGGGCGCCGGCATCGAGGCGTCTGCTCCCACCAGCGCCTTCACTTCTCTCGGGGAGGTGGTGCGAGTGGAGCTGTGGGAGATCGGACGGGAGTTGAGGCCGAGCCCGCGGTTGCGGAAGAGAGGAGTTCTCGTGTGGGATTTGTTCGCGTCCACCTGATGGGTCAGGGTGAGTTTTCAGCTTGCAGGGCACGAGAGTTCAGCGGCGTACGAGATGAAGGATCTCATCGCACTCTTCGCAGGTGTTGCGCCTACACTCCTGGAAAGCAACCGATGGTTCAGAGAAAAGATCTCTCTCCTCCTCCACGTTGAATCGCGATCCAGCTTCCGTTATGCCTCTTCCTCACAGACGAGAGCAAATCACAAGGCCACGTCACTTTGGGCCATGAAGATCTCGCCATGTAGATCTTACGCTGCACCATCTCGCTTCCCTCCCTCCATGACTCGACACCTTCCCATTCACTCTCCCCGCTCTTGTCGCTTTGCTCCTCTCTCTCAAAATCCCTGTGCCTCTTCCATGTTCTCCTCCTTCTTCCTCCATTCCCCTCCTCTTCCTCTCCCGCTCCTCTGCGCTCTTCCCTCCTCCCCTCCCCCTTCCTTCAGGCTTCGTCATCCTCTTCCTCACCTGGCATTGGATGGTCGCGTTTGTGTCATCGCAGACTTCGCACTTCAGCTGCTCGCCCATGCCGCTCATGGTGCTTCGGCCTGGCCTCAATGTCACCTACCCCTACCCCTACCAACTATACCACCTACCTGCAATATTGTAACCCCACCCCTGGGTGTGGCACCCATAGCGCCTCAATCGCCACCCCCATCTTGCACCGCTCCAGCACCCCTGCCAAATGCATCCACCCCCGTATAACAGAGGACCCCACCCTTGCATCTCCTCACCCTACCCCGTGATAGTGCCCTACAACGGTAGGCTCGCACTCAGAGTAACGGACTCTGACGGAGCCTCTAGCATATGAGAAGGGAGGGAGTCAAGGGTGGGTGGGTCCTGAGAGACCGGGGGGTGGGATGCGGCACAAGGCCCTAAAGGTGACCGGTCAGACAAGTGGCACCACCCTCGGGTTGCAGGGTACAAGTACGGTACTACCGTACGGTAGTCATTCCGAGTCATATCGATGATGGTATGGGGGTGGGGTGGGGGGTACTATTACAGGGATCGCGGGTGGGGCCGGGGGTGTAGGGAATGGAGGGGTGGGGGTTTGCAACGGCAATCTTCTGTCCAGTTTATCCTCAGAGCCGCTCAGTAACCGGGTGATGACAGGAAGATGGTCCTGAGTCACTGAGTCAACTTGCGCACTGCCGGCCCGGCACCGTGACTGCACCCGACGGTTGCCACATGAAACTGTTGAACTTGTGTCGGAAGGTGCACGGTGCCGGGCCGGCAGTGCGCAAGTTGACTCAGTGACTCAGGACCATCTTCCTGTCATCACTGAACTGAAACTTTCAAGCTCACTCAGTGAGCCGGCGCCCATGTCACTGAGTCGCCCCGCAGGCTCGGAGCCGTACAACTGAGCGGCTACGCGGCCCGGCCTCAGACTGGCGGGAGTCAGTCGTGGCGGGAGTCAGTCGCGGCTGATCGGATCAACTGAGTCGGAACTTTCAAAGGCACTGAAGGGAGGGGGATCAAGATTGGACGGTCTGGCATTGACCGTACGGCCCGGACAGTATGGGAGGAGTTGGAGCAGGGGGACAGGCTCTGGCACTCAGGGGAGACGAGAGACTTGTCACGTGAAGGGTCCGAGTCCGCCGCTCAGCCGCTCCATAGCCGCTGGCCTTCCCGAGTGTTTCCATGTAGCATGCAGCATCAGACTTCTTTTACACAGGGCTCTTCGATCTCCCTTGCACCCGGCCTAGTCACTCGTGACGCATGACGAGCTCAGCAACGTCCCAGCTTGCCCTTCACGCATCCCACAAGATCAGGTTGGATGCGCACGAGGAAAAGGGGGAGGGAGGGAGGGAGGAAGAGAGAGCGAAAGAGGGAGAGAAAGGGAGAGAGAGCGGGAGGGAGGGAGAGTGAAAGAAGGAGACTCAGAGAGGGAGAGGGAGAGGGAGAG
>NW_005434472.1:36797-40664 GCF_000315625.1 Guillardia theta CCMP2712
AATCGCCCGCATCGGGGAGAGCATTGACAACTCCTCCATGCCGTCACTCCATTCACAGTACTCGGATATCCTCTGCCTCTCTCCCATCATGTCCCTGGCTCACGAGGAGCAGAACACGGAATCTCAGATAGGATTTCATCCCTCTTGTGTCGTAGTCAGCGTCAGCTCACTCAGGTAAGTACAGAAGACTTCAATCCCCTTCCTCCAGCAGCAACTCCCGACCGTCCTGCTCCTCATGCTCCTCACGGTCCTCATGCTCCTTGTCTTTCACTCAAAGTACCATTCAGAGGGAGGGAGTTGGTTGGGAAGGTGGGGGGGGGGGGGGGGATAGAAAGAGAGAGAGAGGCGGAACAGCTCTACCTGCTGGGAATGCTTGCTCCAACGTCACCGACAAGTGCTCCTTCAGCACAAGCAGCTTTGCCTGGTGCCGATACTCTCAGTGACGAGCAGGTGCCCGATCGCCTCGCAGCCTTACCTGCAGCTCATGCAGCGGGAGGGTCTTGTCGCTCATCAGCGACAGAAGGAGTCCCGGCAGAACCTGGAAGCAGGACGTCATGGCGGCGGGGGGGGGCTGGCAGGACGACGCACCTGCGTGACGATGGTCCTCCCCTCTTGACAGTCGACGTAGAGAAAGTTCAGTCTCGGGCCACGCTGTCCGGGGACAGTCAAGTCATGGCGTCAAGCGCAGGTCCAGACCTTGGTATCGCTCTGACTGTATGTTGCCCATGCGTTCGCTATCACCTGGAGACAGAAACTCAGTGGTTCACTGCTGGGGCAAAGATTCATCGGGAAGCAGCGATACCGACGCAGTAAGCTCCTCTCCGCTGAACGACCCTGTGTAGGACAAGAGAGACCCGCCGGTTGTGAGTAACCTGCTCGACAGACAGCACCTTCAGCCCTTGTCATGAGCGGAACACACAAACAACTGACATGGCGGACCCAGGCAACGCCACTGACGTGAGAGTCTGAGAAAGGACTTCTGGTTTAATGACGGCTGCTGGCATGTCCGCTGGGATACAGCAGAGAGAGAGCTCCCCAGGAAGAATCCGAGTCGACGCTTCCTCCCTATCGTATCCAGCGACAAACCTCTCCTAGCTCCTTGTCTTGGTCTGCTCCTCCCTTCCCTCCCCTCACTTTCCCAGTTTCCTCCTTCTTGCCCACCCCTCAATTAAAACATCTTGAGGTATGAAAGAGGGGGTGGGGTCGTGAACCTCCCAGGATTCATGCGTGGAGATAGACGTATGTGGAGCCGGATGCGACGACGGAAGACAGGATGATGATGATGATGATGATGATGATGATGATGATGATGATGATGATGATGATGATGATGATGATGATGATGATGATGATGATGATGATGATGATGATGATGATGATGATGAGGAGCAGGGAGGAGGATCAGAGGGAATAATGAGAATGGGAGCACTTGATGAACGACGTGGAAGTAGATAGTGTATCACAAGGATTGGACAGTGATTAGAAACTACGGTGCGACCGACTTCGGAAAAGAAATGGCGGGAAGAAGAGAAGCGAATCGGGTAGCAGGGTAGCATTAGAGGGAAGAAGGGGCTAGGCAGAGCAAGGGTCTCACTTGCACATGGAATGAGAGTGTTGTCGATACAAACCCAATCTGATTCGTGATCCTCCCCTCCCTCCCAGTTTCGACCTGCTTCTCGATCCAAGGCAAGATTCCCGGCAAGCAGTGGCTGCTCTTGGTTCTCTGCTTCCTTGTCTGTTCAGTGAACGGTTTCACCGCCGTTTGTATGAGTGACCTCTCCCAACCGCAAGCGAAGAAGCCCAGTAAGAGCTCTGACATCCCTTTCGTGCATCTGAGTGACTTGCGTTGAAAGGATCAGAAACGACAGACATGGCGTCAAGGAGAGTGGTGCTCCTGTTATCTTGCATGCTATCCTCCCTTACGCCACACCATTAGGTCACTTTTGTGACTGGAAACGCAAAGAAGCTGCAGGAGGTGTTGTATGATCGTTTAAGCCCGAGTCTGTTTCTTGCCCTTGCTCTCGTCTTCCTTCTCGCATCCTCGTGGAATCCTCCCTCCTCCTCCTCTCCCGTCTCTCTCCTCCTCTCCCGTCTCAACATCCTCTCAGGTCCAGAAGATCATCGGGGATGCGATTCCGATGACGAATCAGAAGATAGACCTCCCCGAGCTACAGGTGAGCTCGACACGAAGTCGGCAGCGGTCTCGTGCTCCCCTCCTTGACATTCCTCCTGTGATGGTGCAGGGCGCTCCAGAGGATGTGTCCAGGGAGAAGTGTCGACTGGCAGCAAAGCAGGTCGTTCGTTGTGACCATCTCAGTTTGCTCGCCGTCATCTGCCGCAAGTGACATCGGACGCGAAGGTCAAAGGGCCCGTTCTCGTCGAAGACACCAGCCTCTGCTTCAACGCCCTCAACGGCCTCCCAGGTGCCTTTTGGATCTTGAGCACATGGCCTTGCCGCCATGTGTGCTTGCTCGTGTTGTTTAATGTTGCTTGTGCGGATGCTTCTTGTCTTACCCCTCCATGTTCTAGGTGTCTACATCAAGTGGTTTCTCGAAGGCATCGGACATGAGGGGCTCAACAACCTGCTAGCGGCCTACCCAGACAAATCCGCCTTTGCTCAGGTACACTTCTCCCAAGTCTCCTCCCCCACCCTCACACGGCTCAGTGCATCTTCGCATTCAGCAAGGACGCGGACGATGAGGTAAGGGAGCGAGCCGTCGCTGCCAGTCACCCTCACCTGCTGCCCAGCCCAAGGTCTTCGTCGGGCGGACCAACGGCAAGATCGTTCCGGCGAGAGGAGTAAGTTCCTTACACGAGTGCCCTCCTACTGACGTCTTGTTCGACAGCCCACAGACTTCGGATGGGACCCAGTGGGCTCTTGCACTTGCTGCTGCTGGGCGTGACGGCTGACAACCTGCCGCAGGTGTTCCAGCCCGACGGGTATGACCAAACGTATGCGGAGATGGAGAAGGATCTCAAGAACTCCATATCTCACAGGTGATGGCTGAGGGTGCAGCTGCTAGCGCCTCCCCCTTGACGAGGGCGCAGGGGACGATCTCTCGAGAAGGTGAAGGAGTACTTCGCGTCGAACCCTCACCTCCTTGATAAATGACCTGTGAACTTTTCGCCCTGGCGGAAGCGTTACTTCCTAGCCAGACGGGTAGGAGACATGGAGCTTACGTTAGTTATGGCATGAAGAAATTTGATCCCAATCACACGAGTCTGTTACAGTGAGGTCGATTCGAACTCCATGAGTGTATAGAAGTGAGGGCAGCAGGCTGAAGATGTCAGAATTGTGTGTTGCAAGACCAAGCGTAGTTGAGTTACGGCGAGTGTTTTGAGGTCGCAATGGAGCAGGGGGCCTTATGGACGGTGGGCAAGGACGAGGCTTGAAGAAGATAGAAGAAGGAATGAGAGCATGGGAGAGGAGGGAGAGAGGAGGCGGTGTTGCAAGGAGGAGGGAGGCGTTCCGAAGGGAGAAAGGGACGGGGTAGGATTTGTTGCCATGGCCCAGTCGGGGGGAGTTCGGATCTCCTTGAGGAGGTGGGGGTTATAAAAGTAGGGGTAATTCGCCTCAATCAATTGGATGTACCGGTACTTTGGAGTTGCTTGACAGGTCAAAGAAAGGGTAATTACATGTTTCTGTGTGAAACGAGAAGGTGGGGGTACTTTAGTGCTGGGTGGTGTAGTGGGTGCAACGATGTCCCTTGATGGCATTTTCGGTAGTTTCGAAGAATGAAGGAGCGGAGGGAGAGGAGGGAGAGGGAGAGGGAGAGGGAGAGGGAGAGGGAGGAGGAGGAGGAGGAGGGAGGAGGAGGGAGGAGGGAGGAGGGAGGAGGGAGGAGGGAGGAGGGAGGAGGAGGAGGA
>NW_005434472.1:40894-66915 GCF_000315625.1 Guillardia theta CCMP2712
GGAGGGAGGGAGAGGGAGAGGGAGAGGGAGGGAGAGGGAGAGGGAGAGGGAGAGGGAGAGGGAGAGGGAGAGGAGGGAGAGAGTGGGCTGGAGTGACAAAGGGGACAGGATGAGGACAAGTTCGGGTGTTGGTGGCATTGTCATGGCATACAATTCGTTGACGATGAGGTGAAGAGAGGGGGTGATAAGGTGTTGACAACGATTTGCTCAGGACAACAGCGAAAGGTCAGGAGAGAAACGCCCTGTGGTTGGAAGCGTGAATGCAGTGGGAAAGTCCCCGCGAGGAGCAACTATAGAGCTTATAAGAACATGGAAGGACCCAAGAGCAACTTGCTGCAGCATCGCAAGGGAGTTGCCGTTGCTGCTGATGGCTGCAGGCTGGCCTACGAGACCTCTGGCGATCCTCAATCCAAGGACAAGGTAGAACACACCTCCGTCCCTTCTCCTGCTCCTTCTCCTGCTCCTTCTCCTCGTCCTCCTCCTCTTGCTCGTGCTCGTGCTGCTCCTGCTCCTGCATGACAGTGAGCAAGGTGCTGCTGGTGATGGGCTTCAGCTGCTGCCACTCGTACTGGGATCCGCAAAAGGAAGTGCTGTGTGGTGGAGGAGAAGCGGAGGAAGGAGGAGGACTCGAGATATGCTGGTTCGACAACCGCGGGGTAGGGAGCAGCGACATTCCCTTTGGGAGATACTCGACCAGGCAGCTCGCTGCCGACTGCATCAGCCTCATGCAGGCGCTGCGCTGGATCGACTCTCCTCCCCCTCCTCCGTCAGGGAGGAGCAAGGGCCTGAGGAGGAGGCAACTCCACGTGAGCCGACTTGTGCGTCCTGCTCTCTCTGACGTGACCCCCGCCAGACGAGCAACAGGCTGCACCTGGTGGGATGGAGCCTGGGCGGAATGATCGTGCAAGAGCTGGTCCTCCTCCTCCTCGACGAGGGCATCCAGCCAGCGTCGATGCTGTTGGCCTGCACGCACAGCGGCGGTTGGAGGATCCTTCCTCCTCTGGGCTCTTTCCTCGACATCCTCCGAGTCGCCACGTCGACCAACCCGTCGAGGAGGATCAGGACCGTCCTGCCGCTGCACTACACGACCGACTTCTTGAAGAGCGGAGGGCTGGGCGGCATGGCGTCTGAGGAGAGGATGAACGGGTAGCGGTGGGGAAGGGGCAGGGGCGATGGCGACTGACGGGCTGGGCAGGGAGGTGCTGCATGAAGACTACAAGAGTCGCGCTCCCTTCCGTGACTTCTCCCTCGCCCGGCAGCTCCCGGGCATCATCGGGCACCTCCTCGCTACCGTCACGCATCATGTGAGCAGGCGGAGGCTACGGAGGATCGGGCAGAACCTGGAGGGTCGATGCATCGTGGTGGCAGCGGGGAGGTAGTGTCGCCTGCTGCGCTAGGCACCGTCTGAGGGGTTGCAGGGACCGACTGATCCCGTCGAAGCACTCGCATCAACTCGCGGACTTCTTGGGGGAGGAGACGAAATTTGTGAGAGGAGGAGGGGAAGGAGATGGTGCAAGGGAGGGGGAGAGGAGGAGGGAAAGGGGGAGAGGAGGAGGGAAAAGGGGGAGGAATTCCTGACCTTCAACATGCAGTTCGAGTTCGAGGCCAACGGGCACATGATCAATGTTGAGATGAAGAGGTTGAAAGTTGAAGGCAGCACCAGAAGCCGTCTGACCCTTCCTTCCCTCTCCCCCTCCCCCTCCCCCTCCTTCCCGATTGTTCCTACTCGTCCTCTGCTTTCCCCGCTGTCGTTGCTCTCGCAGTGTCTTCAATCGCATCCTCTGGCATCATGTCATGGAGGCGAGCAAGGGCAAGCGAAACCCGGAAGTTTGGTCAGAGCTTGCGGAGCATGAGGGGAGCAGGTGGGCCTTGACTCTTGTGATCCCCCTCCAACCCGCCTGTCCTCCTCCCTCCACTTGCCCTTCTCCTCCTGGTTAACGACCGGCAGGTCTAGGAGGAGGGCTAGCGGCCCATGGGATCGCCTCCTGCATGCCCTGCAGTAACTAGCTGCTTCCTTTTCCTGGGCTGACCTGACGCGTGCACCTCAGCGTCTTGCTGGGTTGGAACGTCAAGATGTTCATCGTCTTTCCTGTGAGCCCTGCTGCTGCTGCTGCTGCTGCTGCTGCTGCTGCTGACAGATCTCCTCTAGTTCGCCTTTTTCATCAGCCTCATCGCCCTCCTCTGGAAGAATCTCTTCCTCAAGCCCTGCGTGAGCCTTTCTCCCTCACTATCCCTCTCTCTCTCTCTCTCTCCCTCCCTCCTCCTCCTCCTCCCGCTCATTCTCGCCATCAGACAATCCTCTTCGGCAAACATATCACGAGCATCAGCATCTCCCAGGTCCGTGGAAACCTCCTCCTTCCACCCTACTGCTCCTCCAGTTCCTCTTCAGCCCCTGCATGCCTCTTCCTGCCGGCCCCTCCTCCTCCTCCCCCCTCTTCCCGCCATAATTCGTTTGTCAACTCCTTCCCTGCCTTGCCTTCCCACACATCCCCCTTCCATGCCTTTCGCGCACTTAACGAGGGAGAGCAGATGAGGAGGGGGATTTTCTCTTGGGTCTCTTCCATGGTTTCACGCGAGCAGGTCAGGCGGCGGACTCATGAGCTGTAAACTAGAACTTGTAAAGTAGGACCGTGACCTCTTCCCTCTACCTTCCAGCCTCCTCAACCTCGTCACCCTCACTGTTGCTCCCGGAGCGACGGCAGACATTCCTGTCTGAATACCGCAAGCTCTCGCTCGCCTCGTGTCGATAACTCCTCCTGCTCGTGCTCGTGCTCGTGCTCGTGCTCGTGCTCGCCCCAGTGCGCAGACTTCACCTCCCGGTCTAGGGAGACCCGCAGCAACCGGGGCACAGGGGGCCCTCAGGGGTATCGAAGTAGCTGCCGGAGATCTCGAAGTGGCACTGCTTGCAGACCTTGGGAGGGTTGAGGGCCTGGTAGCAGTCGATGCAGCAGGCGCCCTGCCCCTCGTAGTCGGGGATGTACTTGTTGCCGACGGGCCTCTGGCAGCTGAAGCAGATCTTGGAGGGGAGCTTCTGATAGCAGTCAAGGCAGCAGGGGCCCTGGTTGTCGACGTCAGGGTAGTACTGCCCTTGCACTCGCTGCCCGCACGCGAAGCAGCAGGTCGGCGGGTTGGCGATCTCATGGCAGTTGGGGCATCTCGGCCCATCGTCGCCCATGTAGTAGGAGGAGAGGTCAGCCCGGCAGTCGATGCAGCAGAAGGCAGTGAAGCCCTTGTCCGCCATCAGCTCCGCCTCCTCGGCCAACACGGGATCCGTCGGAACGGGGCTCAGCTGAGCTCCAGGGGCGCTGACCGTGATCCAGAAGGGGCTCTGGACGCCGTTGGTCCAGCAGGAAGCCACCAGGTGATACTCCTTGCCTGCCTCCACTAGGAACCTGCCGCTCCCATGCCTCAGACTGCAGGTGAGGACCTGTCGAGCGTCCGGGCCCGTCTGCTGGGAAGACAGCTCGATGATGGAGAGGGTGCAGAGGTTCTTGTGCGAGGCGGTTTGGTTGGGGCGGAAGAGAGGCCTGGAGTCGGGGAGGTAGAGGGAGAAGATCGCCTCACAGTCCTCCTGCACCCTCAACGACACGCGAGGGTTGAAGGCGAAGGTCCGGCACTTGGGCGGCCCTCCTGCGGTCTTGCCAGCGATCCAGTGAGAAGCAAAACCTACCACGTGGCACTTGCTGGCGTTGGACATCTTTGACAGGGTGACAGGGTCGCAGATGTCAATCTCCGAGTACCAGGCAACGAAGTCCTCCCAGCACATCCAGAAGGACCCGTCCTCCTCGTCCTCGTGGTCCAGCTGGGACTTGAGCTCGGGGGTCCAGAGCTCTGACTTGTCGGAGTATCTTCCGTTCCATTCGAACTCTCCCCAGGGGTTTCTGATCTGCACAAACCTCCCAGCTGCTACTTCAGCCATCTTCAGCACGCTGTACGCGTGGCCGTCCACGAGCCCCATGCTCTGAGGGTTACCAGGCGCATCGGAGCGGACACTGCAAGACAGGAAGCACGAGTTGTCCTTGCCGCTCTCGTCGGGGTAGAGCGCAGCGAAGGCGATAGACCAGGCCTGTGACCCATCAGATCTCAGAGAGTCAGCGGGAGGCTTGCGGGCCCTCACCTTGTCAGGCTCATCGAGAGAGATGGACTGTACAGTCCCTCCTGTGAGATAGTTGGTGGTGTCGGCTGGGGAAGACAAGCACCACAGGTCACATGGAGGCTCTAGGTGCGGTGTCGATACTAGTTACCGGTCAAACCCCCCGCAGTCGCTTCATACGACAGATGAAGCTTAGCCCACGCCTTCTCGAACACTAGAGGCCAGAGCTCCTTGGTGTTCACCTCCTACACCCACAAGTCAAGATGCCAGGGCGAGTCGTTACACTTCCACCTGCCCAGAGTGATCCTTGAATCCGCAGAAGATGGGATACCAGAGCGAACCCCTGCGCACACAGGGAAACTGAAACCACGGGTCAGTCGCCGCCTCGACTTGCAGTCACGTTACCCGGTCGTCAATGAGGACAGTCACCCACTTGCCGTTGAGGAAGAACTTCACGCCAAACATCCCTTGGTCCATACCATCTTCTATGCACAGATCGTGAAGCAGGATGTCCGAGCTCCCGATGCTGCAGGCTGAGATGGCCGCGAGGTAGTAGCAGTTCCCAAGTCTCCCCTGCATCCTCCACCTTGACGACTGTTGATGGCCAGCACTGAGACATACCTGAGCAACATCGTCGGGGTCGATCCCTCCGCTCCAAACTTTGGGCTTCAGACTAGGATCTGATGGAGAGTGACTTTTCGTGGAAACCGGCGCTGACATCATCAAACCTCCGATCTCATTTGGGCGCTTCCACTCGATCCCCTCTACTCCAGCAAGGAAAGCGTCCTATCGGGTGAAATCAGCAAGTGAGAAAACGGGTGGATCTCGTATGCCTGATCCTTGCGGAAAGTCTGCTGAACGCCTGTGTTCATCCCAGCGTAGGACGGGTCAGCATAAAGGGCGAACGCGTTGCTCGGAAAGGTCCTGTTTGTTCGTCGAAGTTAGACCCAACGTTCTTCGACAGACAGAACATGTCAGCAATCTCTCACGGATCCTCAAAGAGTTGTCCGGAGCCCTTCAAGATTTCTGAGAGCCGCTTCACAGAGCTCTGCAGAAATCAGAGTCATTCCTGTGGCCTCAAGCTGAGAATCGTCGAACCTCCCCCTGAAGGTCTCTGCTGACTTCGTATGGCTTCCAGGATTCTGCAAAAATCTCGTAGTATGGCTGCGAACGCACGTTAACTTAATCTTTCTTCCTTGCACTTCACAACCTCAGTAGGATGCGACGTAGGGTCGGCCATCCTGTGCCTTTCGTAAAGCTCCTTGACGATGTTTGCAGCCTGTTGTTTGGAACTTCATTGATTCAGAAAGGCCAATATTTTCGTCACCTCCGCTCCATGCTTCGCAGCAAAACTGTTAAGGGCACTTTGCACGTCGTATCCTGAAGATTGTGGTTCAGAGAATCAAGGACAACTCATGTATTCGCCATTTCACCTTCCTTCTTGATCCAATGTGGACCAGTTTGGGGGACTTCCTCTGGCTCTGGTTGTAAGGTGATAAGGTCGTTGCTTTTCCATGGATTCCAGGCACTCACTGTATTCCCTTTCTTCTCTTTGCTCCTCCTTTTCTTGCTTCTCGTCCTCGTTGTTTTGCTCTTGGTCCTCAGCAATGTCTTGAATGGTCTGGTGCGCATCAAAATTGGGCACTTGCTTCCAGAACATTCACCTCAGCCACCTCTTGAAGATCCTCAGCCACCTGCTCGCCGGAGAATTCCTCCACCTTCTTCTCGGCCTCCTCCAACAAGACATCAACGTCGGGCAAGTCCAGCTTCTCTTCAACAGCTTCTGCTCCCACCAGAAACGTCAAGGGGCTTCATCCTTGAGCCTGTCAGGAGGTACTCTGGATGTCCGAGAGGGATGGAGCAGCGATCGAGAGATTCACGTCCTGATTCACCACCGCCTCCTGCATGCTGCGGGAGCAGTCATGGCGTGAATGGAGGGAGGAAACGTTCAATCCGACCTGCTCGTAGTGACCGGAGGGGTCGAGATCGGTGCCTCGCTGACTGTTTGCACGGCCCCCGCATCAACAGCTGCACCGGCAAATCAAGGCGAGGATCGTTCATACGTCAACTCCCATCACCTGCTGAGGGGGATCCCTCGTCCTCGCCCCCTCCGAAGCAAGAGAAGCAGCAGATGTCTTGGTCCTCATCAGTGGAGGCCTGCAAAGAGACATGTAGCTCAGGAATGACGCTTGCCCCACAGCCAAGCAAACTTGGATTACCATCTGCACAAACACCGAGTCAGTGATCTTAGGCACGGAAAGAAACTACTCCTAGGAAACATCAAGCTTTGGGGAGGGTTGCTTCTGAATTTTGATGAACAAATTATGCATTGCTCGATGTAATGTAGATTCTCAGCTCAAAAATCCTTCTCCGACTCTAGCATGATCTTCTCAAAAACCGAATTTTTTCACCTGGGCTCTCAGCACTCGTGAAAAACCTCGGCTTGCCTTCTCAGTCTCCCAACTTGATTAGTATGCTTCATCTTTTGCCTTCTCGTCTTCCATGGTTCCCTCTTTACTGTTCCCCTGACCTCTACTCTTCTTCCCTATCTCAATTTCTCCCCTCCTCCGCCTCCTGTCCTCCTCTCTTCCTCCTCTCTTCATCTCCCCGGCTCCATCCTCCCTCCCTCTCCTCCCGGAGTGTTCATCGCCGCCTCGTGATCCCTGCTGAGGACTGCATGAGTCGCAGGTGTCACTGGGTCAAATTCAAAATCGGAAAGGTGGGGTGGCGAGAAATAGTAGGTGGGGTGAGTCTAGTAGGGGGTCATTTATAAGCTCTGATCAGTATATATGGAGGTAGGGGTACTGAAAGTTTGGTTGTGGGGTGGGTCCCCAAGAACTCCGTTCGGACCGCACCGTCGGACGTGGCGGGGGTAGTTACTGGTTTCCTGATTTTCCTCGTACTGATTTTAACTTAACTTTGAGTAAAGGGTTTCCCGATGACTCATATAAATAACGTACCGAACTTGATCTGGTCACCGGGTCAGAGCGGCCGGGCCGCTCGGCCCTGCCCGGCTGGCGGCCAGTGACTCACTGAGTCAGTGACCCGGCCCTGCCCGGCTGGGCCAGTGATCGGACCCGGTGACCCGGCCGGGCATCGCCGGACCGTCGGACCGCCGGCCGCCCGGGGGGCTGATCTACTTGGTCTTTACACTGGCACGGTCAGTGCCAAAATTGTCCGACCCTCGTGTGATTAGTAACGTAAGCCAGCCTCAGGTCCGAGATGATCCGGGCCTCACCGTCCGTCACGCCGAGCCTGCTGCTGCCAGCGAGCGACCGTCCGACGCTCAGCACTGGCAGCAGCGCCGCGGCCCCCGGCGGCCCGGCGGCCGGCGCCGCCGGGCCGCGGGGTCCGTGGCACTGGCCGGGCCGGGCCATCACCTTGAATTCTGAGCAGGTGCTGTATGAGGGCACAGTGTCTGCCTGCGTGCGCCATGGGGTTGCGTGACAAAGCTAGGGGAAGGGGGGGCGGGAGAGGAGGAGGAGAGAGGATAGGATGGGAGAGCAGAGTAGAGGATGTGGGTCCCAAGAGGACGGACAGGCAAGCGGGAAGGAGAGGAGGGGAGAAGGAAGTGTGGAGGACGGAGGAAAGAAGCGAATGAAAGGAAGGGAGGGATCGAGAAGTTAATCGCGGAAGGAAAGAACAACCTTCAGCACCCAATGCTTTGCTCTCTTCAGATCTATCCATCCACCTGAAGTTTCCACACAGGATTCAACATGCCAGCGAACTCGGCGAATTATGCTCCTACCAACACTCCTCTGCAACAGGCAGCGGCTGAGCGATCACACCCTGAAGTCCCCAAGGTTGCGTCGTGACCGGAGGGACGGGCTTCGTGGGCCAGCGGCTGGTGGAGATGCTGATAGAGCGAGGAGCCGAACGTGTCGTATCCTTCGACATCGTCCCGGCCCCATCCGAGGCCTGGAAGCATCCCAAGATCGAGTGGAGGGTCGGGGACATCTGCGACAAGGAGGCGGTGCTGGATGCTGTGAAGGGAGCGGACTGTGTCTGGCACAACGCAGCGGCCGTGGGGCCGTTCCACCCCAAGTGGCTGTACATGAAGGTGAACTATGAGGGGACGCTGAACGTGATAGAGGCGTGCAAGCAGGCCGGAGTGAAGAAGGTAGTTATGTCATCGTCCCCATCGACGAGGTTCACGGGAGTGGACGTGGATGGGTTGACGGAGGCCCAGCTCCCTCCGCTCCCTCTCAAGCGCTACCTCCAGGGGTACGCGGAGACCAAGGCTATCGGCGAGCTCGCGATGAGGAACGCGTGCTGTGATGAGCTGATGACGATTGCGGTGGCTCCTCATCAGGTTTATGGCCCCAGGGACAACCTGTTCCTGCCCAACTTGCTAGAGGCTGCAGGCAACAACAAGCTGCGGATCTTTGGCCCGGGGCACAACAAGACTTGCTTCACGCACGTGGACAACTACTGTCACGCGCTGATCATCTCCGAAAGGACGCTGAAGAAGGGCTCCCCCACCCTCGGCAAGTTCTACATAGTCACCGACGGCCGCACCCAGCCCGAGGGGCAGCACCTGATCTTCTGGAAAGTTCTGGATGAGGCGGTGACGGGCATGGGCTTCACGTCCTTGTGGTCTAAGTGGCATCTTCCCAAGTGGTTCCTCTTCTTGCTCGCGTACCTGTCCGAGTTCGTAGGGATGATTCTCAACCAGAAGTTCAAGCTCAACGTGTTCAACGTGCTGGTGCTCACCATGCACCGCTGGTTTGACATCAGTGCTGCCGAGAAGGACCTCTCGTACCAGCCGATCATCAGCTTCCGACAGGGATGGGACGAGACCATCTGGTGGTTCAAGCAGAACTGGCTCCCCAACTTCAAGCGGGAGAGCTCCTATACTGGAATCGCCACCAACACGCAGAAGAAGATCGACATTCAGTCAAGAAAGCACCAAGGTGAGCGACAACCTCGCCTCCCATGAGCTCACTGGGCATGGCAGGCGAGAAGCCCCACAAGGCGTGAGGCGCCTGCTAGTCGTGAGGGGCGTCGAAGAAGCTCCTGGGCGTCTGGACCGAAGGTGTTGGGTTCGATTTGGTGGACGTGTAGCTCTCGCGCGACCGGATCTGCGGGGAGGAAGGATAAGTGAGTGACATGTAAGTGAAGGGAAGAGCAACCGAAGTCTCCACCCCCGTGAGGTCCCTCGTGATGCTCGACTCCTGCCCTTGACCCTCAGCGGTACACTTCCTCCTCTCTGCCGACTCACGAAGGTCTTGCCGACGACTCCTACCGCTCCGAGCACGTGCCTCAACTTCCTATTGGTCCTCTGTTGAACGGCCATACGATGAGAGGCAGGATAGGGAAGGGCAGGAGCAGGGGAAGCGAGAGGAGGGATAGAGGGGGAGATAGTCACGGACAGGGAGGGAGAGAAAGAAGGGAAGCGGGGAGAGGAGGGTGTTGATGGAGAAAGAACTCGCCTCCTTCGACTCGCACATCCTTGTCAGAGCCTCACAGTTCAACGTTAACCTTGCAATCTCTTCCTTGGCCTTGGCAACCTGCGGGGATGTGAGTGAGGGGAGCCGAAAGCGTGGGAAGCAGCGTCACGTCCGATTCGAGGAGCTGGATGTGTTGGCCCTGCTCTCTGATCTTCGCGTCTCTCGCTTCAAGATTCCTTATCAGCTCGCCGCAGAAACTTTTGGGGGTCAGTCAGTGGACGTCAAACGGCGCGGGAAATCATACCGGCAAAGCCAATCGACATCGAGGAAGAAGAGGCTCAGCTCTTCCATCCACCCCACCAACGAGTCTCGCAGTGCAGACTCTCGTCCTCGAGACTGATCCAAGGCCAACGAGCCCTGAGCCAGGAGCTCCTGTCCACGGCTATCAGCTCCTCCCCTTTCGCAGCACGTTCAACTCGCTCACTTGCAGCCTTGTCACGAGCTGCTCGTTCTCACTGTTCTTTGCCTCCAAAGAGTCTTTCAGCTCACTCATGATCGACTGATGGGACCACAAGTAAGGTCGCAACCCAGGGCTGTTGAAGGGCGAGGCACGTACCAGCTCATCGGCCAGCACTCGTTTCTGCGACTTGACGTTGCCCAGCTCGAGTTGCAGGCCCCGGATCAATTCGCTCTCCCTGAGAAATTCTCGCTGGAAACGAGTCAGCTCCTCCAAGTGTTGCCGAGAGAGAGAGTCGAGCCGCGATTGTTGATCTCTGAATTCCAGGATCTGTCGACTGCTCTCGGCTTCCTTCCTCTGGGCCTCAAGCGCTTCCCGCTCGTCCCTCGCCCTCTGTGGATCAAGTTGTCAGAAGACACCTTCAAAGTGACTTACCCGGACACCTCTTGGCTCTCCCTCCAACCGCACAGGCCGGAGGACAGGAGCAGCTTCCTGTTGGCAGCATCGCGATCGAGTTGGAACGACTTGAGATGGCACACACGATCTGACCAGCACACGAGGACACTTTTCGACATTCGCCATCGCTGCCGATTGAGAAGGATACAAAGAATATTCTTGTACTTCAGCGAGGCCCTGCTCGTTTCCTTCCACTGATTCCACGACACCGCGAGATCCAGTCGTTTCCATCGCAGCATAACTCGTGCACCAATCATTCCGAGTCGGTCAGCAAACGAGTAGACCTTGACCCAAGCCCCAAACGATTGCGACAGAGCATTTCGATTCTTCATGCTGCTTCCAAGACGAACATCCTTGATAGTGGGCAGCTGACAATGAAAGCGAATAAATGCCGAGGCCTTTAGTCTCATCAAGTGACCGGCAACGCAGCGACTGATAATAAACTTGCAAGTCTTTCCGAAAGCAACAGAGTTCGACCAATTTCTGATCACCATCCTCAGCAACATAAAAGAGGAGAAAACATCGAAAGAAGACTTGCGTGGTACATCCACATCAAGAGATAGTCTCCAAACATCAAAGGCCCTCGCCATCCCTCCCTTCGCCCACCGCGTCGCTGTCCGCCTCCCTATCCGTCGCAGCTCTTGCTTCCTCTGCACGTGCTCCATCCAGCCTCCCAGAGACGTCGCCAGGCTCAGCCCCCGCCACCGCTTGATGATCTGCTGTCCTGTGACCCGCCGGGTCTTGACCTGCTCGCACAGCCCCTCCCAGGACCTCAAGCTCCCGACCAGCGTCAGCCTCAGGTCGATCTTCCGGAAGCTCGAGCCGATCCTGCTTATCGTCTCCTCCATCAGCCTCCTGGCCTCCGTTACCTCTGCCCAGCTTGTCCAGCTCTCGCCCAGCCGGAGCTTGCTCCACCGCCGGACGATCTTGCCCGCTCGCTCTCGCATGGCGACCCGTCGGTCGACGTTGGCTATCCACCCTTGCATGGCTGCCGCGAGTTTGCTATTCCATATCCTCCTGGCTGCCTTGTCTAGGCTCTCCTGCTGGCTCTGCGACACCTCTAGAGCGCTCGTCCACGTCTCGAAGCAGTACATCACGCGCCCGTGTACCCATCGTCTCAATACCCGACTGCACACTCGCTGTAGCGCCTGCCGCCTCGCATGGTCCGCTTTCCAGCTGCTCAGCCCCCGCCAGAGCAGCCCCTTCTGCCACCGGCCTGCACATCGCTGCAGCACCATCCTCGCATGTCCCTCCTCTACCCAGTGCTCTACCCACCTGCTGTAGCACTTGCCCAGGCTCCGCTGTAGCCACCGCCGAGCGACGCTCCGTCCTTTCTCGCGCAGCGCCTTGCCTCGTATGTGCGCCCTTGCCAGGGCTCGTAGCGCTCGCGTGCAAGCCCTCCTGCGCCGACCCTCCACGTGTACCTGCAGAGCCTCCCAGCGACCCTTGCGGTCGCTGATGCCGTCGCGTAGAGCCCGCGAGCCCTCCCAGGCCTCCTTCAGCCTGTTGAAGCACCTCCATACTGCCAGGTTCCGTACCCTCCGCAGCGCCTTGCAGGTGATCTGCTTGAGCTCCTTCTTGTGTGCCCATGACTCTCCCCAGCCTGCCATAGCCCTCGACGAGCACAGCCGCTCCCTCCGACCCGCCGCCCTCGCGTGCATCCTCCGGACAGTCGCGCGTCGGGCGGTCTCGTCGCGCCACCCGCGGAAGCTCTTGCTCTTGTACAGGTGGTTGAAGATGGCCATGTTCAGGTCAGCCTCTCCCCCGCTTGACTGCCGAAGGCTCTGGTGCGATACCCAGCTCTCGAAGGCCCTCGCCATCCCTCCCTTCGCCCACCGCGTCGCTGTCCGCCTCCCTATCCGTCGCAGCTCTTGCTTCCTCTGCACGTGCTCCATCCAGCCTCCCAGAGACGTCGCCAGGCTCAGCCCCCGCCACCGCTTGATGATCTGCTGTCCTGTGACCCGCCGGGTCTTGACCTGCTCGCACAGCCCCTCCCAGGACCTCAAGCTCCCGACCAGCGTCAGCCTCAGGTCGATCTTCCGGAAGCTCGAGCCGATCCTGCTTATCGTCTCCTCCATCAGCCTCCTGGCCTCCGTTACCTCTGCCCAGCTTGTCCAGCTCTCGCCCAGCCGGAGCTTGCTCCACCGCCGGACGATCTTGCCCGCTCGCTCTCGCATGGCGACCCGTCGGTCGACGTTGGCTATCCACCCTTGCATGGCTGCCGCAAGTTTGCTATTCTTGAATGTCAGAGAAATCTTGAGCAATACGCGGTCAGTTTGAAGTGTGTCTTTCCACATCTCGAAGCAGGACATCACGCGCCCGTGTACCCATCGTCTCAATACCCGACTGCATACTCGCTGTAGCGCCTGCCGCCTCGCATGGTCCGCTTTCCAGCTGCTCAGCCCCCGCCAGAGCAGCCCCTTCTGCCACCGGCCTGCACATCGCTGCAGCACCATCCTCGCATGTCCCTCCTCTACCCAGTGCTCTACCCACCTGCTGTAGCACTTGCCCAGGCTCCGCTGTAGCCACCGCCGAGCGACGCTCCGTCCTTTCTCGCGCAGCGCCTTGCCTCGTATGTGCGCCCTTGCCAGGGCTCGTAGCGCTCGCGTGCAAGCCCTCCTGCGCCGACCCTCCACGTGTACCTGCAGAGCCTCCCAGCGACCCTTGCGGTCGCTGATGCCGTCGCGTAGAGCCCGCGAGCCCTCCCAGGCCTCCTTCAGCCTGTTGAAGCACCTCCATACTGCCAGGTTCCGTACCCTCCGCAGCGCCTTGCAGGTGATCTGCTTGAGCTCCTTCTTGTGTGCCCATGACTCTCCCCAGCCTGCCATAGCCCTCGACGAGCACAGCCGCTCCCTCCGACCCGCCGCCCTCGCGTGCATCCTCCGGACAGTCGCGCGTCGGGCGGTCTCGTCGCGCCACCCGCGGAAGCTCTTGCTCTTGTACAGGTGGTTGAAGATGGCCATGTTCAGGTCAGCCTCTCCCCCGCTTGACTGCCGAAGGCTCTGGTGCGATACCCAGCTCTCGAAGGCCCTCGCCATCCCTCCCTTCGCCCACCGCGTCGCTGTCCGCCTCCCTATCCGTCGCAGCTCTTGCTTCCTCTGCACGTGCTCCATCCAGCCTCCCAGAGACGTCGCCAGGCTCAGCCCCCGCCACCGCTTGATGATCTGCTGTCCTGTGACCCGCCGGGTCTTGACCTGCTCGCACAGCCCCTCCCAGGACCTCAAGCTCCCGACCAGCGTCAGCCTCAGGTCGATCTTCCGGAAGCTCGAGCCGATCCTGCTTATCGTCTCCTCCATCAGCCTCCTGGCCTCCGTTACCTCTGCCCAGCTTGTCCAGCTCTCGCCCAGCCGGAGCTTGCTCCACCGCCGGACGATCTTGCCCGCTCGCTCTCGCATGGCGACCCGTCGGTCGACGTTGGCTATCCACCCTTGCATGGCTGCCGCGAGTTTGCTATTCCATATCCTCCTGGCTGCCTTGTCTAGGCTCTCCTGCTGGCTCTGCGACACCTCTAGAGCGCTCGTCCACGTCTCGAAGCAGTACATCACGCGCCCGTGTACCCATCGTCTCAATACCCGACTGCACACTCGCTGTAGCGCCTGCCGCCTCGCATGGTCCGCTTTCCAGCTGCTCAGCCCCCGCCAGAGCAGCCCCTTCTGCCACCGGCCTGCACATCGCTGCAGCACCATCCTCGCATGTCCCTCCTCTACCCAGTGCTCTACCCACCTGCTGTAGCACTTGCCCAGGCTCCGCTGTAGCCACCGCCGAGCGACGCTCCGTCCTTTCTCGCGCAGCGCCTTGCCTCGTATGTGCGCCCTTGCCAGGGCTCGTAGCGCTCGCGTGCAAGCCCTCCTGCGCCGACCCTCCACGTGTACCTGCAGAGCCTCCCAGCGACCCTTGCGGTCGCTGATGCCGTCGCGTAGGGCCCGCGAGCCCTCCCAGGCCTCCTTCAGCCTGTTGAAGCACCTCCATACTGCCAGGTTCCGTACCCTCCGCAGCGCCTTGCAGGTGATCTGCTTGAGCTCCTTCTTGTGCGCCCATGACTCTCCCCAGCCTGCCATAGCCCTCGACGAGCACAGCCGCTCCCTCCGACCCGCCGCCCTCGCGTGCATCCTCCGGACAGTCGCGCGTCGGGCGGTCTCGTCGCGCCACCCGCGGAAGCTCTTGCTCTTGTACAGGTGGTTGAAGATGGCCATGTTCAGGTCAGCCTCTCCCCCGCTTGACTGCCGAAGGCTCTGGTGCGATACCCAGCTCTCGAAGGCCCTCGCCATCCCTCCCTTCGCCCACCGCGTCGCTGTCCGCCTCCCTATCCGTCGCAGCTCTTGCTTCCTCTGCACGTGCTCCATCCAGCCTCCCAGAGACGTCGCCAGGCTCAGCCCCCGCCACCGCTTGATGATCTGCTGTCCTGTGACCCGCCGGGTCTTGACCTGCTCGCACAGCCCCTCCCAGGACCTCAAGCTCCCGACCAGCGTCAGCCTCAGGTCGATCTTCCGGAAGCTCGAGCCGATCCTGCTTATCGTCTCCTCCATCAGCCTCCTGGCCTCCGTTACCTCTGCCCAGCTTGTCCAGCTCTCGCCCAGCCGGAGCTTGCTCCATCTGTTTAGGATCGACACACATTTTGTTTTGGTCTGCTTTCGCGATTTTGTGTGTTTTATCCATTGATCTACTGCATTTTGGAGAATTTTTGTTTTGCACATCACGTCACAGTACGATGATATTCGTGATTTTAATGTAACGGGGGCTCCATCAGAATCGGCGTCTGTTTGACTCTGGAATATACGGTTGACCAGCAACTTCTCTGAACGTTTGAATCTTTGATGATTCTCGAACCACAAATGTATCAATTTCGCGCCGGTAGAGCAAGACTTGAATTTCGATTTTAGTTCAAAAATCTTGTTCCAATCTTGTACCGCTATTAACATGCATTTCCATATTCCCATGGCATGACTCAGACATGAGCTGATCCGCATTTTTCCGCATCTGAACATGACTTGGGCTCTGTGGTTCCTGGTACTCACTGCATGCTGTCGGAGAATAAACCAGCATTTTCTAGTTCCAAGGAAGTTTTGCGCTGCCTTAGCAAAGCCAGCTTTCTTCTGTTGTTCTTCATTGAAGACACAAATCTCTTCCAAAAACCCAACGACACGCGATTTCGCTCGCTCTAGAGTTTTTATGAACATTCGCCTTGCGATTGCGACTAGATACAATTTTCCATCCTTTTGTGATGGATTTGAGCATCCTAGTCTTCTTCGAAGCTTTAATTTTCTGCAATTTTTTCTGCAACAATTTGTTCTTGCAAACATGATATTTCCACTGATTGAACAACACTCTGCTGTACCTTGATGAATTCACCTGTGCAACGGATTGAATGGAAGTGATTTTCTTATTTTATGCTTTCTGCTTTGGACGCTTGAAAGAAAAAGTCTGACCCATGCCTTGAGTGCATATCTGAGTCTTCGCTTCAAAAGCATCTTGGATGAAACAGTTGAAACTAAGATAACTTTTGACGAGACTCCACTGGCATTCCGCCAGTCATTGAATGCCGCGGAAGACGAAAGGCGCCTTCTATTATGAGCAAGCAAAGAAACACGATATTGAATAGCTTCTTTCTCACAATCTTGTTGTTTCCAAATTTCAAAATGGTTCAGAAGGCAAACATACTGTTGTTTAAGAGAAATCTTTTTGCCATTCTGGACCTTCTCTTCAACCCTTGAAGCGCGGCAAATGCCTTACAAGAGCATCGTACCATTGAGTTGCCTCGTATTCTTCCCTCTTTCATCTTTCTACCTTTCTTTTGAACGATGTAATGCATCCACATGTTGAACAAGGTTTTCAAGCCCATCAGTCTTGCTTTTGATATCCGAAAGTGCCTTTGCTTCTTGTACAAACACCTCCATGCCCAAGCATCGAAATACTCGGCCAATTGACTTGTACGGTTTCGTGAATTCACACGTTTCAACACAAACTTCCGCACAGAGGGTGGCAACCCATCTCCATACAAGTCTTCCCATCCCGATGAACCTGACAGCCGATCGGCGACGAAATTGAGCTGCTCTTCTTCCTCACCAGACTGTAACATTCGTTGGAAAGAATCATGAGTGGGATTCATGACGGGCCCTGTTTCCAATTTCTCGATTGCGCTGGGCTCCAGGGCCCGGCTAGGGTTCATCTCAAGTCTCTGCACATCAGAAACGGGGTTTGGAGAAGACTCCGCCATCGCCTCGTGGTCTTTTCGTACTTGCAGTTGTTGGTACTTCTCTCTCTCCGAACAAAGCACTTGCTGGAGTTCGTCATGCTGCTGGCTGAGGGTAGCATACGCATCCTTTGAGGCTTGAAGATCCTCCTGCAACTTTTTGGCCTCCATCGCTAGCGAGTTTGATTTTGACTTCAGCATCTCTGCCAAAGAATCCGTCCTGTCCTTTGCCTCTTGGACCAACAAATCGCTCGCATGCAGCTGTTCTTGCAATGCTACAATCTCTCCATCCTTAGCCTGCAAGTGCATGCTCATCTCTTCCAACATCCTCTTATCTCCGTCACAGCGGACTTCCATTATCTGTAGGTCTTCCTCGAGCCTTTGCTTCTCTGTCTGCCACTGATGGCTGAGTTGCATGAATTCTTCTCCAAAGAGTTTCGCTTGGTTCTCAACCATTTCCCTTCTCTTCTTTTCGTTTTCCAGTTCCCTCAGGAGTGCTTCAATGTCTTGCTGCAGCCTGTCGTCCTCGTGGCCACGAGCACACGGGGTCTGCAAGAGCATCCTTTCCCCTCATGATGGCTGTGAACCAGAGACTTGTCAAGAAGGAGACTCTCGTTAGGGTGTAGGTTCTCAAAGCACTTCTCGATTGAATCGATCGCATGCTGCATATGCTCTATCCGCTGATTCAAATTCTCTTCGCCTGAAGTTCCCTCGACCCCCTCCTCTCCATCGATTTCGTGCAGAATCTCCTGTGTTTCATTAATGTTGCTCTCTAACTCGGCTTCCAGCGCACATATGGTCCGCCGCATGTGCTCCTGCAGGAGTTCATGGTTGGATTCTAGCTGAGAGAACTTCTGTTCTATCTTTGAGATCAACGTCCCCACTCCTCTGTACAGGCGAGCTTCTTCCAGGAGCAGGTACATGTCCTTGGTCTGAACGCTCTCTCAGTAACTCACATGAGCCAACCAACTTCAGACGATCTCACATCCTCAACGAAGTTCAAGGGAGCTCTCACGCACACGACGACCTGCTCCAATCCGCTGCCGGCCCTGCGGACTTTGAGGGACACCTGTCGTGGAGCTCAGGGTCAGTCGAGACGTCGTCTTGATGCTTCAGCACCTTTGAGCCGACTATGTTGCTTCCTCGAACTGCATCAACAACGGTCTCTGGATCGACGGGCCTATCATCCACCGCCAGAATCTGATCGTCGATTTCAAGCCTGCACAAAGTTCAGGGTCGGTCGCTTTTCTCGCAGGACCAAAGGCTCACTTCTTCCCCACTATCGGCCTGGAGCCAGGAGATCCCGGTATGACAAACTTGACCCGACAGCCTGTCAATATGACCCCAATAGTTGTACCAGTGCTCCCTGAAATGACAAAGGCGTGCTCCCGCTGAAACTCCGCGATGACTTCTTTTGGATTTCTCTGTGAGGACGCAGATTAGTAGGCAGATAGGCAGGAAAGCAACACATGCAGAACAGATGCACGAGGAAAACGATCGAAGAGAGTGATTCATTGTGTACAACACAAGCAGAATATCAATCCTACACACGTCCAATAGGACAGCTTTGAATTTTTGAACCTTGAAATGCATACCCACAGCCCTCCTCTCATGCTGCAGACATCGCTCGCACGGCTTCGCATACAGTCATCCTCCCATCATACCATGAACTTCGCAGCTCGCATCTGCTTCTCCATAGCCTTCGCCGCCATCACCGCCGCCACCGCTCCCTTGAGCTTCAACATTTTCCCCCGGCAGAGCAGGACCCCCTACCCCGAACACTCTTCACTTTTAGCACCCCTTCTTTTCACTTCAAACTACCCTACCTTCTCTACAGTAGTGCATCGCTATCACCCCACCCATACGTCAGTCCATATCGGGCACAAGTCGGCTGGGGTGGGTCAGTGAGTACTCATCTTGGGGGGTGGGTCAGTACCTCCTTTCCGGAGCTGTGGAAGAATTATAGTGGGGTGGGGGTCATAACGACAATCAGTCCGTTGTTTATGCCTGGGGTAGTATTAAGCTAAAAGAAGGGTAGGGGGTCATAGTGAAGGGGTGTATGTATTCAGAAGGGGTAGTCAAATTTGGCGTCTCTTGAAGATGAGGGGAGCGATCAAACAATGATTGACGCGAAGAGAAGCGAAGGGAGGGAGGAGGGAGGAGGGAGGTAGGGAGTGAGGAATATTGATGGAGGAAGGGAGGGGAAGGAAGGGAGGAAGGAGGAAGGAGGAAGGAGGGAGGGAGAAGGGAGGGAGGAGGGAGGAAGGATGGAGGAGGGAGGGAGGAAGGAGGGAGAAGGGGAAGGAAAGGAAAGGCGAGAGAAGAAACGGGCAGGGAAGAGGGGAAGGGATGAAGGTCGAATGTGAAGGGAGGATAGGAAAGATGCCAGCTTGATGGGACTGAGAAGAGTAGCGTTTGAAGGAGGAGGTGTGCGTGCAGGGGGCGACCTTGGAGTGAGATGTGAGAAGGGGAGGGGGGTAGGAGATACGAATACAGAAGAGTGCGTGGACGATTTGTGGATGCATGACTCGAGACAAGAGGAGAGGTAGCTTCCTCAGGTGCTGGGCCTTGGCAGGAGGTTGTGGGAATTGTAACAGCTGAATCAACGGTTCTTGATGTTTGCTTGGACAGGTGTTGATCTGCCTATGAGAATGAATCCGAAATCCCGAGCTTGTTTGTGAAGAGTCTGATGCAAAGAGAGATGATTAGACTCTTACTCTTACTCATCTGCTTGATCGGCCCCTGCCATGGTCAATTCCGTGGAGGGTCCCTCGCATGGGAGGTGCTAGACTACGAGCAGAATCTTGTTCGGTTCACGTTGAGATCTTCATGGATCAGATCTTCAGGCACATTCGTCAAAGTTGTGAACGGGGTCGCCGTCCCCATGGATGGATACCAGCCGGTGGTGGGAGATGTGGTGAGAGTTCTGGGTCGACTGACCCCGAAGTTCTTGTTCGAGGAGTCATTCGAGGATTACTTGCACATGACCGTTACCTACAACACGTATCCGTTCGGTTCGAACCCTAACTCAGGTCATTACGTAGGAAACTGGACCTTTCTAGGCACGAACTGGATCGAGGGCACGAGTACCTGGGACATCAAGGTCCCGTCCAAGGACAAGACGTATGTCGCAGAACTGCAGGGTTGCTGTAGGGATGTGCTCGCTGCAGACAGCAACGCTGTGTTGGCCCGCGGGGTTCACGATCAAGCAGAGACTCCTTTTGTTCTGCGGACGACCGTGTCTCTGAACAAGATCCCGCCCCCTCTGTCCTTCATGCCGTTTTATGCTCCTTTCTTCATCGCCACCACGCAGGTCAACGCGGAGGTCTACCTCGAGCTTCCTTTTCTTGATTACAACAGCTCCTTCAAGTCGGCACCGAGCACCTGGAACCATGAGGACGAGGCGTGGGCTGCTAACGTGGAAACTGCCCTCAAAGAGGAGCAGGGAAATCTGGTGCTGCAGCCTCCAGTCATGAAGCAGTTTTCAAACATCTTGCAGCAACCAGATACAATGAATCTGAACACCCTCCCTCCGCTCAATCCGCCCAAGCCAGTTGCAACCACTCTCAAATTCACTGGAATGAATGTCAGGCTTCTCAGGAATCCGTCTTCGGTTCTGACTCTGTTCCCGAGCAACGACTGCACTGGAACAATTCGAGAGCAGATCGTAGTTGGCAAGGACATTTGCCCAGGAGGGCCCATTCAGAATTTCAGCCAGACTGGTGTTGGTATCAGGGAGAGCTTGCAATCCATCCTTGTTCCTAGCGGGCTTTCCTTTGCCCTTGTTGACGCATGTGAGTTCTCAGAGACTCCTGCCTGGGTCTTGAGTTCGGACAATCCCTTCTACTTCGGCGATGTGCTTCAGACCTGTAACAACATGGATGGGACGCAATCGTGCTGCACTGTCACGTCGTCGGTGGCTTCAAAGCTGAAAGGTTTCAGGGTCGTGGACAGCACTTCCAAGACTGCGCCTTCTATCAACAACATGGTCCAGATCCAATACACCCAGGTTAACGGGCGGTATGTCATCAAGCTGCAGCCGAAGAATTTGGCGGCTGGCCGCTACCCCATCACTTGTACCATAGCATCGGAGGGCTCCACCATCACAACCGTGGAGTTCGTTCTCGCTGTATTCCAGAAGCAGCCGAACAACTATTTTGGGCAACAATCGACGATGAATTATCCACAGGTCAGGACTGCAAATCCTCTCGTCAAGACCCTTTGCTAAACCCTGCGGCAGGAGTTTGTGACATCCACTGGCTTTTCGTTCAACGCTAGTTGGATTCTCAACTCAGAGGTGAGAATTCTGATCGTGCTTCCTTCAGCTTACCTGCTGACAGAAAAAATTCACTGTTTTCGACAACATCGAAGCCTCGACTTGGGGCAGCAACCGTCCAGTATCAGCTTGGACGCTCCAGGGATCGAACTCGATATGGATCCTCCAGTGGCCATCAAGTCCGTGCGTACAGAGCACCGGAATGTTCTTCTACTGCTTCACTGCGGTCATGCAGACAGACAGCCACGATTGGGAGAACCTGGTGACAAGAATCTGATCTAGCACCATATCACGATGACTTTGAGTGACCGCAGAAATGTTCCCTGATCCGTGTGGTAGTGGACCTCGCTCCAAGAATCTCTGTCTTCGAATCCTCTCGTCCCGATGTAGACGCCAACATGTACAGGTTGATTTCAAGCGACAGCAAGTGCGTGCGATCTGACTCATCCTTTGCAGTGTTTATATGGGCGATCGACTTGAGCTGGTGGTCAAGGCTGCTGACAACCCCCAAGACATGGTGGAGGTACTCGGTCTGACGAAGCTCGATGTCAACACGGGAGATCGCTTCAGAGGGCGGATCCGGTACGAGTCGGAGCGCGTGGATTTGGTCGGCGGAAGGATGTCCCTCTACTATCCGATCCCAGGGTTCACCGCCTCCATCCCAAAGCTGACGGAGATTCAGCCGCATCCCTTCATGTCACTGAGCATCGGCGGGCCAAGGAATCTCACGCAGGCGCTGCTGGTACCTTATGAGAGGGAGCGTGTCGTTTCTTTCGTGCCTACTCGCCTCCACTCAGGGTAAGTTCCTTTTCCCCACAACCCCCTCCGCCCTGGCGGGTACCCTGAGCTTGCTCACAGGCTCAATTTCTCCATGTGCTTCCTTGCGATAGACACGAGGGGCCTTTGCAGACCGTACGGGTCGGGCAGCCAGCGTTGCATCCAGATCCATGTCCCCAAGTGCAAGTATCTGCTCAGCCAGGGAAGCGACCTAACAAGGGTCGCTGGCTTGTTCCGCACCAACTGGTTTCAGGTACTACCACCAGTCTGTCCTCCACACTCTGTCTTAAGACTGAAGCCTCAACTCCTGCAGCTGTTTGCTCTGAACCCCTTGTTCACGACCCCCGAAACAGCGCTTGCCACTGACTACGTGGTCATTGATATTGGCAAGCACTACACGGTACTACGAGCCCTTCCCAGCCTCTCCCTAAGCTCCCCACCGTAACACCCGCTGCAGATCTCTCCTGGAGAAACGCTTGCTGGAGTCGCGGAGTTGATGGGAACGGATCTGCAGAGCATGCAGTTCTTCAACACTGAGCTCGCGCCCCAGCGGGAGCCTGGATGGATGCTCGAGGTCGTCCCGGGCATGCAGATTTGCGTGTTGCCCGACTCCTGCAAGTCCAACGTGTAGGACTGAAGAGGGGCTGGTGCATGTTGTAATGTTGTATTGAGGAAAACAATAGGAAAGGGAAGGAAGAACTCAGAAGTTGCCGGTGGGATGGTTAGGCAGCAGGGCAGCTGCTGGCAAGTCAGTCGGGAGACCTCCAAGTCTCGAGAGCACTTGAAGGGCTTCAGTCGCTTGCATCCATGCCGCTAGCAACACCCCCTTCCTCCACCTGCTCCACTTCAGGATACCCATCGACAGTCGTTGCAAGATAGTCACCTGGCCACCCTCCGACGATTCAGAGGACTCCGGTGCAGATTGAGACGTCGCAGTTGGAGGAGACCCTGCGCAGCATCACCAAAGGACCTTCAGCTCAATCTGTTCTCACCAGTCAACTTGACCCAGCTGTCGTCTATCTTGTCCATCCCGCCGCTGCCGAGGGGGAAGTGGTTGACCAGAACTCCAGGCTGCCGGTGCAGATGAGTCAGAGTTTGGGGTCGGCAAACAAGACAGAGGCGGACCAGCAGCTCGCACTTGGCGCACATCGATCGCATCTGCTTGATGAGATCGCCATCGCAGACGCTCTGGTGCATCGCTATCGACTTTGTGTTCGGGCAAAGCTCCCCCCACGCGTACTCCAGCTCGCTGCACATCATCCTTCCGGCCTTCTTCTCGCAAGCACACATCGACTGCAAGCAGCGTCAGACCATCATGGCGTAGATGAGCTCCAAGGAGAAGAGCTGAAGAGGGGATCCGTTACAGACCTCCTTATCATTCTTGCATGTCTTGTCTGTAGAAGAACCGCACGCATCGAACAGCAACATCCCAACCTCCCAAGCGCGTTGCACCCTGCTGACGATGGTCTTGCAAGCTTCGTCACACCCCAAGTCCACAGGGACAGCAGCAAGCATCTCTAGCATTCGCTTCCCCGCATGGCCAAGGTTTGTCTCTCCTTGTAACCTCGCTCGAGCACTAAGCAGCGCATTCTGTGGTTTCCGGCTAACAAGGGCAATGGCTAGGAGGAGCACGGCTCCAACCGCACAAGCGACCAACACTTGTCGAGGTCTGCTCCATCTACTGCTTTCATCAGATTGAAGGATCTGGCAACGACAAGCGCGCACCTGTTTCGCTTGGGCGTCTGTGGAACGTGGAGAACATAATGAGTGTCCATGGGATTCATTTGCATCGCAAGCAGATGTCGACAATGAAACCTCCCCCTCCCTGGCGCATCATCGTCAGATGGTGACAGACAAGGAACAAACGAGTTGTTGGAGGTGGGAGAGAGCCTGAGGCAGGAAAGTCTGACGCCCTCTACTATGTCCATTTTAGTACCCATTACTACTTCCTGCGTCCATCGTGCATCGCACGCCTAGTAGAAACTTGTCTCGTCTCCCTCAAGTCTCAGCGATGTGAGTTGGAGCTTCGGCCACATCATCAGAGTCTCTTCAAGTCTACTCTTCTTCCTCTCCTTCAAATTCCTCGCTCTGAACAGTGTCCGCCATCGCGTTTCATCGATCTATTTCTGGTGTTGACCAATGTAACCGTTTGTAACGCTATTACGGGCCGCCGCCCGCCGGGCCGGGCGCGCCGCCTGGCCGCCCGCCGATCATCCGAGATCACTGTCACGACCGTACTACCGGGCCGCGGCGCGGCGTGACTGGAGATTCACTCACCGGGCGGGGCCCGGGCCGCCCGGCGGGCGGCCAAGCTGCCCGGTGCCACTATCGGTGATCCGACGGTCAGCCCAAGTCGGCTCAGTGAAGGGGCCGCCGGCCCTGACTCACTGTCAGCGCGGCCGGCCCTCGGGCCCCGCCGTGCCGGCATACCGTGGCCGCGGCCGCTGAGCCTGAGTGCACCGCGGGCCGCGGGCGGCGAAGTTCTGGGCGGTGTCCGCTGCGGCCGCCGCGCAAGTCTATTGAACTTTCGGAACCGTTAAAGAGTCACAGAGCATATGGTTAAGGAGATCATCGGGCCGCACGTGACTGACGGTATGAGACTCATCCTGATCATCATCGGCCCGGAGTACGGTCATGGCACTAAGGCTCAGCCTGATGGGTCTGCCTGTCGAATTGAGTCAACCTTGAGCCGAATACCTGCTCCAGATCCTGAATCGCCGGCACCAAGAACATTCCTGTACGGAGTGTACATCAAACCAAGGGGTGTACTTGCAGGATGGCACAGTCGGTTTCAAATCAACTTGACTGATCAGAGCCAGAGACAAAAACTTGCTTCAACACCAACTGACTAGCTCAAAGTCTTCTCTGTTGCAATTCATCAACAAAATCATCGCCGCAATCTTTGTATCTTCGCCAATAATGTCACCATTCAAAACAAAGTGCAGGCCATTGTCCTGAAACACCTTTTCTGTCATTTTCGAAGGTTTTGCCAGGCTTCTCTTTGATTTCACGGCAGATGTATTCCTTCTTCTTGATTTAGACGTTCTCACACGAGATGCCAGGCTTTCCCAATACCCTGACATCCTGAGCAAATTGGAGATCAAGTCTTTCAAGATTATTTCAAGTTTGCAATCTTTTCCTAATTAGGGCACGCACATGTCGGCTTGGTCTTCAGTCAATTTTTCCTAGTCCAGAGTTTTCAGATTCCATTCGGCTAATTGTAGTTGCATCCTGTCATATGCTGAACCTTGCGTTCTACTCTCAGCACGCGGCGTCACGCACTTGGAGGAATTTTTCTCGTCAAAACACAAACCTTGCCTTCCCACAGAGGCTGAAGATGAAGCTTGCGTAATAGGACATGAACAGGAGGTTGACAGGAGATTTGAAGACATGGTAGTCGGCCTTGCCTTTCATTCGTGGCAGCCTTTCTGGCGAGCGAAAGAGAGGTTGGCGGTAGATGTCCACATGGTCGGGTGAGAACACGAACACCAGAGCCAGTACTTCGTACGGACGAATTCGCGATGCGAAACATACTATTTGTCTTGCATCCAAGGCTATCATATCGTTTTAAACATGACTTTGTTGGTCATCAAATCAAAGTGCAAGTGAAAACAGCGTTGAAAGGCATGAAAGAGACGACGTTTTGTCAAATTTCGTGACGAAGCAAGGGATGCCCTTCCCTGCAGGGCTTCTCGATCGCCCAGTCGGCTCCTCTGATCTCACCTTCTCGAATCCAAGACGGATACCATCTCAATCCTTCCCTCATGTTTGAATCCACTCGCTCTCGCCGTCTTCGCTGACGGCAGTCCTTCATCCTCCTTCCACCCGCAAAGGCGCCATGTGCAGTCCAGTTGAATAAACTTCGCCGGTGAGTAAAAGTTCTGTACAATGGATCGAGAGGTCAAAGGGTGGGTGGTGTAATCCAAAAAAAAAGGTGGGATCGAGATGCCAGCATCCTGTCGGGCCGAGAAGTAGGGAGCAGGAGAGAGGAGGCAGGGAGCAGGAGAGAGGAGGGATAGAGGAGGCAGGGAGCAGGAGAGAGGAGTGATAGAGGAGGCAGGGTGCAGGAGTTAGGGAGCAGGAGAGAGGAGGTAGGGAGCAGGAGAGAGAAGGGATAGAGGAGGGATAAGAGGAGGCAGGGAGCGGGAGAGAGGAGGGATAGAGGAGGCAGGGAGCGGGAGAGAGGAGGGATAGAGGAGGCAGGGAGCAGGAGAGAGGAGGCAGGGAGCAGGTAGGGAGCAGGAGAGAAGGAGTAGGAGAGAGGAGGCAGGCAGCAGGAGAGAGGAGGTAGGGAGCAGGAGAGAAGGAGCAGGAGAGAGGAGGTAGGCAGCAGGAGAGAGGGGGGATAGAGGAGGGATAGAGGAGAGAGGAAGCAGGAGAGA
>NW_005434472.1:67015-74232 GCF_000315625.1 Guillardia theta CCMP2712
AGAGGTAGGGAGCGAGGAGGGACGAGGAAGGGAGCAGGAGAGAGGAGGGATAGAGGAGGTAGGGTGCAGGAGGGAGGAGGTAGGGAGAGGAGAGACGGGGACAGGAAGACTGGCAACACAATAGAAGGATGGGAGTTGTCAAGAGTGAAGGGGAAGGGCTTGAGCTTTTTCGTAGCAGGCAGGGCATGGAGCGATTTGAAATTTGTTCAAAAACAATTGAGAGAAGGTTGAGGAGGAGTCAGATGAAGAGAGGAGGAGCCTGGGGTAAACAGAAAAATTGAACAAGAAGTTCATGTGTGTGCAAACAATTACATGCTGTTGTATTCTGGACTCATACCGGACGCCCCTTGCGCGTATAGGATGACGATGCAGATCCCTGCAGTGGTGCTGCTGATCTGATGGCTACGTGTGCTTAATAAACAGAGATCCTAAGATCATCTGAGCTCAAGGTCTTACGCAAGGTTGTGTATACAACACATGTGCCGACATTGGTACTGTTTACGCATTTCCTCTTGACAATGCTTCACACGATTGTGATCAAAATACGAGTGCTCTTTGACGATTATTTTTCTTTGTCATGGTGATGCGTGTATGCATTATTCCAGTCCATTCAGCAACACCACACATGATTGCATGAGCATCAACAACAACAATTGTCTGTCAGAAGAAAATTTTCATCTTCCAACTTTGTGATCGAATCAGGCTGATAATATCATACAATCGCGAGCTATGAGCCGATTCTGCTCCTTGAAAGATAAATTGCATGAGCTGATTTCACACATCCTGTAACATGGGCCGTCTGGTATGTTTAAAATTCGCCATCACCAGGTGCTGACATCCCCTTGCATATGGGATAATAGTGGCTCTGCTTGCTGCCCCTCGCCTCTCTTCCATTTCTATCTCCAATGGATTTCTCATTGCATCAAGCTTGATCCACTGCGATCTTGCGATGTTGCTTGCATGCTGTTGGAGCCGCGACTACGGTCACGGTCATGTCCCATAGACAAGAAGCAGATTCCCCTCAGAACCTTGTAATATAAAAAAGAAAAGGCAGCACATTTATTCTACATCCTTATACACACATGAAAAGAGGCAGCGGAAATGATATACGACGTGGTGTTAAGTAAAACATCTTATTTCTCCGTTTTAGAATGTAAACTCAAAAATCTCTTTTTAGTCAGCAAAATTTGAGTAAAGTAATTTAAAAATGTTTGGACTGTAATGTTTAAAAGTATAGTAGTGGGGTGGGGTAGTGTCAGCAACAATAACTGGATTGATTTACGTACCAATTGATAGAGGGAGGTACTCAGAACGAGCAGATACAAGCCAAGAAGCAGTCAAGCCAAGGAGGACAGGGAATGGCTAGCAAGAGGCTACAGCCTGAGGCAAGCTAAAACAAGCACAGCCACGCATCAATCAGTCGCAAGGGCTGAGAATTCTAGTGAGCTGGGCTAGATAAGACATATGCAACGCCAGCAAACAACTATCGCAAACTCACAACGATGGTCGAAGGATGCCAAAAAAAAAAAGAAAAAGCAGCGAAAGCGAGAAAGTCAGCAATGCAAGGAGCACGCCGCTAAGAACGATTCAATCGGCACGCGAAGGGTGCGGAGATTATTTCGTCAGATAGTTATGAGAGTGAAAATTCACGACAAACAAGAAGCTACTTTGAGGTCGTCTACGCACACACGAGCAGTGCTGTCTTATGCCAACTTGTGTTCTTGATACATGCTTGACTTCTGCATTCGGTTCGAGAGTGATAATCAGCTGCATGAACAAAGTGAAAGATGCCTCAGTTGAGCCTACCAGTCTCGACATGAATGAATACTTGCTCCATTAAAACACAACAAGTTTTTCGTGCATTCTATAAGAATTATGCATTTTATGGCTTTGAAAAGGAGGACGACGTGATCAGTGATAGCTCTGGGTCATTGTTTTGCATGCGTCAGGAGTGCAATAAGGGAGGTTTTCATGTCGAAGACTCTCTCATAGATGAACATACGGTTGTTTAATGAGTGAGGTTGAAATAGTGTATGTTAATGCATTCATTCACAGTCTGTGAGCACAGAGAAAGCTTCAACCACAAAGTCCATCAAACACACTGCAACTATTTTTAGCCTCTGTGACAGCATAATCATTCTCAGCAACCTTATGCAGTACCCAAATTTCGCAGGAAGAATAATGTCACTCAGAACAATTGCGATTGCTTAGCCTATTAAGAAATTTGGATGGAAAACTTGCCTTGAAGCCAGTTACATTCTCTTGTGAATTTCGAACAGAATTCCTCCTTTCTGCTCCCTCGGTCGTTTTTCATCGCTGTCTTGCTTGATGCATCCGGTTCATGCAACCTTGTTCCTCTCTCCTCCACCTTGGTCTTCATCCGCCCTCTAACACCTTCCTACGCCCTTTCAGACAGCGCTCCGTATTCTCCTTTGTCTTGCTCTTCCTTTTTTCTTCTCTGCTTCTCTTCCCATTCAATGATTGTTGAGGTTGTTTCATTCGTAACACATCCATCTTCAACCTTTTCTTCGCCTATTTCACGTATCCTATTCTCCATCATGTGGTCTAATTCTTGCCTTCTTTTCCCTCATCGAACCCTGTCCCAGTGCATGTCCCTCTCCAAATCCCTATTCCTTCGGCCTAGGCCTGTGCCTGGGCTCGGACTTGGGCTTATCCTTGTCCTTGTCTTTGTCTTTGTCCCTTTTCTTGCCCTTGCCAATTGAGTCGTAGAAGCCCATTGAGTCGTAGAAGCCCTGGTGCTTGGGCTTGTGCCTGTCCCAGTCCTTGTCCTTGATCTAGCTATTTGCCCTCCTAGAGCAGTTGTTCCAGAAGGTAGGGAGAAGCCTATAAAGCCAGGTCGGAGTCCTCTTGACTTGCAGGATGGCCATCAGAGCATGGCGATGGCTGCATGGGAGGGCAACCAGCGCGTCCAGAGCCTGGATTCCGTCTTCGAGCAAACGCAGAGCACTCTAGCTGGTCTTGCCGCACCATTCTCTTCTTCATTTTCACGCACAGCCCCCTCCTCCCCCCCCCCCACCCTTCTCCCTCTACCCTTCTCCCTCTACCCCTGCGACTGCAACTTATTTTTTTATTTTTTTTCCTCCTCGAACTTACTACCCCCACCCCTACTGGAATTAATAAATTTTGAAGTGTTCTCTTTTCGAAAGGAAGATACCCCTAGTACCCCAGATTTGCGACCCTATAAATTGCTATGTGATCAAGGGGTGTTTGGCGGACGAACGAAAGGTACAAGAGGGGTGGGGGGTGGTGACTAAGTATCGGGGTTGATGTTGGGTCTGGTAGGGTAGTCAAAAAATTTTTTACAACAAATCCATTTTTGGGAGAGGGGGGGTGGTCATGCGAGCGGGTGTGAGTTTTAAAGGGTTGAGAGTCAACACAGGTCTGCATGTGTCAATAGGGTGGTCCAAGATAGGGGTACGTATTGGGAACAGAGGGGGGGTACATGTTCCTTTCCCCATGGAAAGGTTAACAAATTTGGATGGGTGGGGTGGAACTGCAACAGGGGTCATGTTGAAAGGGTCATTCGAACCATTCAAGAGGGTGGGGTGATATTACCGGTGTCCCGAGGGTCGTTTTAACTCTCGGGGATGGGGTGGGGTGGGGTGGGGTGGGGTGGGTAGTGCAGAGGGGGTAAGTTACGCAAGGAGGAGGACGAGGATAAGAGGGAGGAGAAAAGCGAGGAGGGCAACAGGGAGGAGGGGGAGGAGGAGAAACAGGAGGGGCTCCTTGTAAGAAGCATGATGAAGTATAGTATGTGATGGGTGCGAATGGGAGGCTTGTTGAAGATCAACTTCCGGTCACTTGCTGCATCGCGATGCCCGGGAAGGATATTGTGCTGCAAGTGCCCAAAGAACACTTGTAGATAAACTAGGATAGAACAAGAGTTGATAGGGATGGTTTCATGGGCAGAGGATGCTCTCGTAGTGATGCATCTTGATAGTCTGATGGGGCAGTCCCCAGATAACCTTGAGCACGTTGTTTGCAACGTTATCATCACTGCAGCTGAACCCATTGACACCTTATAGTAGAACAAGCGAGACTAGACACACATATGCGATTTTGCCTTCCTGTTGATCGAACTCCTCTCGTGATCTGCGACCGCAGACTTACTGCTGTTGAGCAGAGAATCCTGTTTGCTGTGCCCACACGTGCATCGTTGGACAGATGAACAAGGAATCTGAAGGTGAGGGCGTGGTTATCGGTTCTTGCTTGCTGTGACCATGTTAATCATCAAAGGCTCCAATGAGAAGGAGAACATGGACGACGACGACCTGTCCGGGTCCGACGGGTCTTTCTCGTCTTACTCCAGTCCCCGAGCCTCCTCGCCGTGTCTTTCGGGAACAGAGTCTGGGCTGGGTCAAGACTCTTGCGATATCCCAGCCTTCATCACCAAACTCCTGAGGTATCCATGAGCCTGTCAGCGGGGTTCTGTCGTGATACCTGGCTATGCAGGATGCTCTTCGATGCCAGGAACGCGCCCTACATCCGATGGGGTGAGGACGGGCACACCGTCTTGATAGCGAACCCCCATGGGTTTGCAACCAAGATCATCCCGCAATACTTCAAGCACAGCAACCTTGCGTCTTTCATCCGCCAGCTCAACGTGTATGGGTTTCACAAGACTACTCAGGATCCTGACATCTGCGAGTTTGCCCACACCAACTTCAAGCGCGACGAGCCTGCACTGATGCAGAACATCAGGCGGAAGGAAAGAAAGCCAGGAAATCGCGCGTCCAAGGTGATGGCAGTGCCTGCGAGCCAAGCAGAAAGACAGGAGGGTGGAGAAAAGAGCTCGGCCTTGCAAGAGCTGGCTAGGAAGCTCGATCAGATGAGTGGGCGGCAGATTCAGTTAGAAGCAATGTTCAAGAAGTCTGAGAAGGAGAAAGAAACTCTGTCGCAGAGAGTCTTACAAGCAGAGAAGCAGAACAAGGATACAGAAGCAAAACTCTTTCACATGCACAAGGTCCTCACTCAGCTTTGTGACTCAGTGAAGGTAAGGTTGTACCCACTCCCTCTCCACACTGAGTGCTTCCCCTCAGCACTTGCAGGGGACCGTCAATGGTATTGTAGCCAGTGTGCAGGGAGCAGGAGAAGGAGCGAAGCGGACAAGAGGCGTAAGCCATGAAGCGGTGAAGCCTGTCCGCCAGCTGGAGCAAGCCCCATTGCTGCAGCCTCCGCCCAAGACTGCTCAGAGGAAGAAGCAGAAGGTGCTGGAAGCTGACGTCACCAGGCTGAAGGAGTACGTGGAGAGGCTGGGGTCGATAGGAGAGCTGATGCAGAAAGGAAAGCTCAAGGCGGCAGACAAGAGAGTCTCATGCAAGGATGTCCTTCAAGGGGTCGGACAGACTCTCAAGAGGGAGCCTGAGGTCATCGAGGTGCGCGCACATGCCGGGCCGATTCGTCAGGATCAGCCCCCTGCCCATCGAGTCAGCACGTATGGAGCTCAGCAACCGATCTTCTCGACCAGCTTGCCGCAAGTAGACCTGAAGCAGATGCAACTGCCCGAGCAGGAGCACTTCACTGTGGGACAGACAGGGATCCTCCAGCCGTTTCTGCTGGCCACCAGCCCCCTCGTCAACTTCGGGTCCATTGGCAGCTCATTCTCCCTGCGAGCGACTGCGCATCTGTCGCAGGACCTGATGCAAGGAGAAGGAGGAGGGAAAGTTTGCAACCAGACGAGCAGGTGAGGAGTGAAGGAGGCGCAATGTGGTATGGACCGAGTGAAGAGACGGAAGGAGGAAGGTGATAGGTTGTGCGAGAAGGGAGAGGAAGCTGGAGGGGGGAATGGGTGGAGCAGAAGTTTTGAGGGTGGCGGAGCCGTGTTCACCATGGTTTTTGCGGAATCGGGAGTTTTGTTGTTGTGTGTATATACATGAAAGACAAAAGAACAATAAGCCTTACAAAAAGTGAACACATAGAAGGAAACATGAAGAGATGCAAGGGCTTGTGTACATGCGAGAGGAAGTTTTCAGGTGCTTTCAGCTAGTGTCTTGAGGTATTCCTTTGAAACCTGGTAGGAGAGCAAGAGTGTGACTGAGGGGGAGGAGGAGAGGGAGAAGGTAAAGGCCAACAGGAGGCAGGAGGCAGGAATAGAGGATGAAGATAGTTCCAGAGATCGCTGAATAGAAGAAACGTAGAATACAATGAGGAGGAGAAAGGAGGTGCAGGAAGGAAATGGAGGAGAAGGGCAGAAGAGTGTGGCAGGAGGGTGAAGATTGGGGGGAGGGGAGGGCAGACAAACTTGACGATAACAGCAATCAGCAGTAGGGTGGGGGCGTGAGGAGGAGCGGGAGAGGAGAGGAGGAGACCTTGACGACTTCGGGCGTGTTCCACTGCTTCTTGCCAGTCTTGCGGTTCCACCAGTACACGTTCTTCCCGTCCGATGTTCCCATCATCCTCCATCCTGGCGCGAGTGGAAAAGAGCCGGTGAGATTGAGGACGGTGAAGGAGTTTGGGGAGATGAAAGTTGAGGAGGAAGAGGAAGAGGGGGAAGAGGAGGGAAAGGAATCGGAGAAAGAGGAGGACCGGGAGGAAGAGGAGGAAGAGGAGGAGGCTGGAGAGCATGGAAGAGGGAGGGGTGAGGGAAGGACGGGAGGAAGGAGCACGAATGGTACGGTAGAGCATGGAAGGGAAGTGGTAGATTGGAAGATGGAGGGAGAGAAGACAGGAGAGGAGGATGAAGCAACTTCAAAGTGATCAAGAGGAAAGGAGGGGGCAAGGAGCTATGAGAGCAGGCAAGAAGGTAGGAACCTTTCGCCTCCCGTAGTTGCTCGACGAAGGCCTGCAGGAGGAGAAGAAGGTGAGGCAGGACGAGCCTCGGAGGAAAGTGCAGCGGAGGACCTTCTTCGAGCTCAGCAGCTCTCTCGCCTCCTCCAGCTCTTGATCCAACCGGCGCATGCTCTCCATGAAATGCCTGCGGGCTCGTCAGCTCCCCCCACCCCACTTTCTTCCTCAAGGAAGCACAACCCCTCATGCGTCGACTGCAGGGCCCTCGTCCTCTCCCACTTCTTCTTTATCTCGCTCTTGATGCTCTCGCTCTGCTCCTTCATCGTTGCGATCTCCGCCTGCGTCTGCGCTACCGTCTCTTCCGCCTTAAGAGCTCCGTCACTCCCGGTATCGAAGACAGAGGGAGGAGGAGGAGGAGGAGGAGGAGGAGGAGGAGGAGGAGGAGGAGGAGGAGGAGGAGGAGAGTCACC